>NW_017674669.1:2847-67306 GCF_001879085.1 Nicotiana attenuata | reverse complement strand
TTTTCTTACTCATTCCGTGCTTCCGAGGCCTTGAAAACCTCATTTAGGGTTGCCTCGATTTGCATGCGCAGTCCGACCGCGTAGCCGGAAATCTTAAATATGAATTCTGTGATAAAAATGCTAAATTTTGATATTAATATGAATATATTTGACTTCGGTCAACATTTTGGGTAAACGGATCCGGACCCGTGATTTGACGGTCCCGGAGGGTCCGTAGAAAAATATGGAACTCGGGCGTATGCCCGGAATCGAATTCCGAGGTTCCAAGCCCGAGAAATGAATTTTTGAGTAAAATTATTTTTCTGAAATTATTAAGGAAATTGAAAATGAAATTTGATTAAAAGACTGTGGTATCGGGCCCGTATTTTGGTTCCGGCGCACGGTACAAGTCTTATATAGGGTTGAAGCGCTTTCTGTGAAGTTTGGTTGAAATTGGACGTCATTTGACGTGTTTCAGACTTAAAACTCTAAATTTGAAAGTTTATGAAGTTTGAAGAAAAACTAGGGATTTTGAGGCATGATTCGTTATTTTTGATGTTATTTTGGCAATTTGATCGCGCGAGTAAGTCCGTAGGATGTTATTGAGGTTGTGTGCATATTTGGTTTGGAGCCCCGAGGGCTCGGGTGAGTTTTTGATAGGTGTCGGATTGCATTTCTCATTTTTGGAAAAAAATGGTATCAGCTGATCTGTAGGATTCGCACTTGCGAAGCCAGAGTTCGCAAATGCGAATGTAACGACCCGACCCGTCGTTACGGGAGTTACCGCCTCGTTTTCCCCGTTCTATGCTTCTATATGTTTCATTATATGTGTTTGGAGAATTTGAAGTAATTCGGTTAGAGTTCGGTTAGAAATGAGACAATAAGTCTCTTTATGAGAAGGTTAGTTTGGAAAAGTCAACCGAATGTTGACTTATGACTTAGAAGGCTCAGAATGGATTCCGATGATTCGACTAGTTTCGGGGGATGATTTGTGACTTAGGAGCGCAATCGGAATTGAATTTGGAGGTCCGGTGTAGAATTAGGCTTGAATTGGCTAAGGTTGGATTTTGGTGAATTCCGGATGGTAGGTGAGATTTTGATCCGAGGGTCGGAATGGAATTCCGAGAGTTGCAGTAGCTCCGTTAGGTGATTTTGGATATGCGTGCAAAGTTTCACATCATTCGGAGGTGTTTAGGTCGGGTTTTAGATCAAATGCAAGTTTCGGAAGTTTTAGTTTAACTTAGGCTTGAATCCGTGGTAATTCGATGATTTTGATGTTAACGATAGTGTTTTGATGATTGGAACAAGTTTGAATAAGGTCTTGGGGTGTGTTGGTGCTATTGGTTGAGGTTCCGGGGGCCTCGGACTGATTTCGGGTGGTTAAACGGAGAATCTTGATGTTTGTTGCAGGTCTGGTGCACCTAGCTTCTGGTATTTCCGCATCTGCGGAATTTGAGCCGCAGAAGCGGTTCCGCAGATGCGGCTAAGAGATCGCATAAGCGGTCGATGAGGGACCGGGGTAATTCCGCAAAAGCGGACGGGGTATCGCTTCAGCGGGTCCGCATAGGCGAAAATGAGGCCGCAGAAGCGGAATGGTGAGATCCGCAGAAGCGGATGGTTGGGCGCAAAAGCGGAAGGCCAAGGATTTAATGAAAAACCGCATAAGCGGTCATATGGCCGCAGAAGCGGTCCCGCATAAGCGGTTATGGGACCGCAGAAGCGAAAATTGCTGAAGGGTTTTAAAGAATCAGTGTTCGCGAATTTCAGAAGATAGGAAAACATTTTTACTCCGCCAAGAGAGCTTTTTGGGCAATTTGAAGAGGGTTTTCAACGGGTATTGATTTGAGGTAAGTCTCTTGAGTAGAAAACACCATTTTATGGAAGAACCAACACTCAAATTCAATATAGTGGGTAGAAATTGTGAAGAACTAGGGCTCGATTTTTGAAAACGAATTTTTAGGGTTTGAAAGGCCATGTGAGCTCCGTTTTCGGTAAACTTTATATGTACGGACTCGTGGCGAGACGAGGAATCCGTTGGTGTGATTTTTGGAATTTTTCGAGAAGTGGGCCCGGGGCTCGGGTTTTACCAACTTCGTGAATTTTAGTACTTTTCGAGTATTTTTGATTGGGTTATGTTTCTTTAACCCATATTTATGTATTCGTTGTGATTTTGACTAGATTCGACGCGCGAGGAGGTCGATACGAAAGGAAAAGGCATTGCGGACCATTCTACGGCCGGTTAGAGGTGAGTAGTTGGTGTATATGATGGCCTGAGGGTTTGAAACCTTGGCTTATCACATTGTGACGCTATTGTAGGGCGTGACTCGCACCCCATGGTAGGTGCGGGATTGGTTATGACTGGGGATTGTGACTTGGTCCATCCCGAACAGGAATGTTTCTATATTGGTGACAGATACGTACCCTGTATTGAATATATTTGGGCTGATTGCCGTGTTTGGGGCCTTGTGCCGATCTGTAGCATCCTTAGAGGATGAATGTCATTGTGATAGCATGCTTTGTATAATCATTGATCTCAGTCCTGTGTTTAATCACTGTTATGAAATGCTAAGTCAGTTTTCCTGAAGTTTAATATCTAAAGTATATTCTTCTTAATAAATTGGAAATTAGAAAATTAATTGAATCTGTTACGTGACTCATATGCATATTATGGACTGAGTATGGATCGGGCTGCACGCCGCAGCGAATGGTATGATTATATTGCGCTTGGGCTGAAGGAGCCCCTCCGGAGTCTGTACACACCCCCAGTGAGCGACGTCGACGTTAAATGGATCGGGCTACGTGCCGTAGCGGTCATGTGCATTGCATTGCATCCTTACATTATACTTGACTGATATATTTGAAGTTGTTTTGCTATTGGTTCGTAGTTAAGTGTTGGACTGTTAGTTTTAGCTTTACTTTGTGGCATTTCGTGGATTTCTTATCTTCAGACATTTTATATGCTTATTACTCACTGAGTTGGTAGTACTCACCCCCTACTCCCTGCACCTTGTGTGCAGATTCAGGTACTTCGGGAGCTTAGTTGAGCTAGCCGCTGGTTTCTAGAGTTCCACGAGTGGTCGAGGTAGCTGCTATGACGTCCGCAGGACCCGACTCCTCCCTCATCCCTTTATTATTTCCGTACTTTAGAACATACTTATTTTGATGATTCTTGACTCTGTATTAGTTAGAGGCTCTAGACTCATGACCCCAGGTCTTTGGGAGTTACAGTTTATGTCAGTATTTCGTATTGTTTTAATTGAGTATTTCAACTATGAGTATTAATATTTGATTCTAAGCATTTGATTGATTGGTTTTGAGCTTTGTGCTCAAGTTGAGAGAGTAAATGGTCGGGCTTGCCTAGCATTAGTGTTGGGCGCCATCACGATCGGGTTTAGGGTCGTGACAGCGAAGGTCCAGCTATCGCAAATGCGAAGGCTGGTTCGCAAATGCGAAACCAGCCTAGGCCGGCCAAGGTTCGCAAATGCGAAGCCAAACATCGCAATTGCGATGGTCACTGGTTCGCAAATGCGAGACCCAATTCGCCAATGCGAAGGTCCCCTGGTAGGCCTGAGTTCGCAAATGCGAACAGTAATGTCGCATTTCCCAAGCCTGCAGGGTTCGCAATTGCGAACCCGACTTCGCATTTCCCATATCCGCAGCCGAGCAAATTTTATACTTAGTCGAATTTTAGACCATTTTTCACCCCACTTTCAAAATACAACTCCTTGGGCGATTTTTCAAGAACAAGCTTCATCCCAAATCATTTGTAAGTCGATTTTTACTCAATTCTTTCAATCATTAACATCATTAAACATGTTTTCCACTTAAAATCAATGATTTTCATGGGTGAAAATGGGGGTTTTGGGTAGAACCTAGGTTTTTTAAAAATTGAGGATTTGGACCTCAATTTGAGGTCCGATTTCAAAATAAATTACATATTTGAGTTCGTGGGGGAATGGGTAACCGAGTTTTGGTTCGAACCTCGGGTTTCGACCACGTGGGCCCGGGGGTGATTTTGGAGTTTTTGAGAAAAACTTGGGAAATTCATTTTTATGCATTCAAATTGATTCATTTAGTGTTTATTAAAGTAATTGAGCAATTTGTGACTAGATTCGAGCGGATTGGAGGTGGAATCACGGGGTAAAGCCATAGTTGAGGCTTGAGTCAAGTTCAAGGCTTTAAGGTAAGTGTTTGGTTTAACCCTAGCTTGAGGGAATAGGAGTTGAGTCTTGTTTGCTACTTGCTAAGTGATCGAGTACGATATATAGGCATGGTGACGAGTATCTATACATTGGTGTCTAGCATGACCGTGAGTCCTCATAATGCGATTATCATGTTTTGTTGGAATTTCCGTGCTTATTTGAGGATTTCTATATGTTGTAAAGAACACGTGAAAGACAATAAGATCATTTGATTTCGTGGATCATTGGCTCGAGTTGTGGTACGAATTTTAAAGGTATACGAAATGATTTGATTCTTGGGAGCGTTGGCTCAAATGATAAGGTGAATTATAAGGTAAGAATTGAAAGCAAGAGAAAGAGTTTTTGGTTATTCCCTTGCCGGGATATTGAGTTTATTGATATTGTTCTCTTGCAGGGATTGAATTGTTTGACTGTATTCCCTTGCCGGGATTTCTTCCAATACTTGTTTACTTCCTTGCCCCTTATTTGTGACCGTTGTTTGGGTGAGGTAGAATGATAACTGATATGGAGCGGGTTGCACGCCGCAACAATGATATTTGAGGATCGGGTTGCGCGCCGCAACAATGATAAATGATAGGGATCGGGTTGCACGCCGCAACATTGATAAATGATATGGATCGGGTTGCACGCCGCAACAATAATATTTGTGGACCGGGTTGCACGCCGCAACAGTGTTGAAATATATTGAGGTCGGGTTGCGCGCCGCAACAGTTATTGATACAAATGTGTTTCTTTTGGGTAATAGTTTCTTGTTCGCTGTAAATCCTAAGCCGCTCTTAGATTGTCACACTGGATTTCCTGTTAATACTGTTATCTCCCCACAGCATGTTTTCCCATCCCATATTGTTACTTGCCTTGTATTTCGATTCCTGCTGTATATTTATAATTGCACAGGTTTATGTGGTGTCCAGTCTAGCCTCGTCACTACTTCGCCGGGGTTAGGCTAGACACTTACCAGCACATGGGGTCGGTTGTGCTGATGCTACACTCTGTGCATTTTTTTTGCACAGGTCCAGGTTTCGAGCAGCAACAGCAGCATTAGCATAGGAGCAGGCTTTCAGCATCGTGAGACCCGAGGTAGCCTTGCAGGCGTCCGCAGGCCCGACGTCTCTCTCTTATTCTCTCTTTTAGACTGTTGCCTCCTTGTATTCGAGACAAACAGCTTATGTGTTCTTTCAGACCCTTGTATTTAGTAATTCTTAGCAGTTCGTGAGTATTGTGACACCAGTCTTGGGTAGAGGCTTATATTGACTACTCCGTGTTTTATTCAGTTTCTATAATTAAGACTTCCGCTATTATTTAATTTCGTTATTTTATATTGTTGCTATAGATTGTTAAAAAGATTTGTTTATTAATGGAAAAGTAATTAAAATGGCTTGCCTAGCTACTACGAGTAGGCGCCATCACGACTTCCGAGGGTGGGAAATCCAGGTCGTGACACTGATTATGTAGTAAACTTCATCATGATAGAATAAATCTGTCTCAGGTACATGTGACCAATGCAAATTGATGTTTCTCTTCATCGCGTCGTACCCTGGACCATCTCCTAAAATATAAGCAATCAAAGCACATTTCCACTTGTTTTCTTCCGCTTCCACCTCTAATTTGTCTAATTGAACCATAGGTTGCCCATCTACAATTTGCGGCGGGATATAATATAGTGACATACCATTTGTAGCAAATTTGTTCTTCTGAAATAGTGTTGCCCATGAAGCTTTGGATTCTTCTACCTTTTCACTTACCGCCTCTGGTTCAACTGATTTCGCTGCTGAGCTTACTTGATTCTGAGCTGGTTTGTGCAAGTTCACTATTCCATTGGTTGGAACTATCGTCGCAGCTGATATGGACCCAATTGACACTGGTGATGCTAGATCCAGCTTCTTAGAGACAATAGAATGGTTCGAAGTTGAACCAATTACACATGCAACACCTCCTGTAGTTGGATCTGTACTCTGCGATGGAGTTGGAGGTGTAGTTAGTGAAGCTACTTTCTCAATCAACGGCTGATTTCGTACTGTCATTAAGCTCCCTAGTGTTGTCAATGGATATTTACGAGGTCGACCTCTTCCCCTGCCTCTTCCTTTCGCCATGGCTACACTTCTGACGTACGTTTAACTAATGTGCGCCGAGAGCATTTCGAGAAGAAGAGCTTAAAAGGTTTAAAGTCTTAATTAGCAGTCCTTTATTTTATTGATATAAAATTTGTTTGTTGTTTCCTCTGTTGTGTTAATGTGTTTCTGCTTTATTTTCAAACTTTTTCACGTTTGATGATCGTTTCTGTCAATAAAAATTAGTTAAATCATGGGACGAGTTCTATAGTTCAAGTTTTAACATACCTTGATTGATCCAAATTAGCATTTTTACCTTTTTTTGCTTAATGATGTGACTACAAAAGAATACACTATTTTTCGTTTTTTGTCATTCCTTTCAACTAGGGGTGTTCGTGGTTCCGTTTGGATCGGTTTTTCCCTAAAAAGAAACCAAACCAAGTACGTCGGTTTTTCAAATATTAGAACCAAACCAACCCAATTAAGTCGGTTTTTTCTCGATTCGGTTTAGGTCGGGTTTTGTCGGTTTTTCGGTTTTTTGGTTATTTGTCGGTTTTTTCTTAAATATAAGTCATACACTACCAAACACATATTCCGGCGATCACATTTTCAACGTAACACTATCAAATCAATTGCCCTTTGAGAAATCTATTATTAACTAAAATATATTGATAATAAGTGAATCAAATAGTGATGAATAATTTAAGGACTCAACTAAAAATATATTTTTTTAACATGAAATGGATTCTTACACTTAACAAAAGAAAACTACCAATCAAACTAGAATAAAAAGGTAAAGAATTGTACTAAAAGTGCAAACGATTAACATTCACTATAAAATTTTTGAAACTTTGTATAAAAATATACATATATATAGGTGTAATAATAAATTTGAAATAGCTACTCCTATAGTCGGTTTGGTTCGATTTTTTTCGGTTATTTTTTTATTAAAACCAAAACCAAACCAAATTTGATCGGTTTTTAAAATTCAAAACCAAAACCAAACTAAACCAAAAAGTATCGGTTTTTTTGGTCGATTTGGTTCGGCTTTTCGGGTTTTTATGAACACCCCTACTTTCAACCTTAATTATATAAGCCAAGATATTAAGAGGTTTGAGTTTAAAAATTCTGACACTTATAAATGTTTGTTCATTTAGTTATGCGTCCATGGATCAAAATAAAAATATGCTTTTAAACTATAGATTGTGTAATAATTTTCATATTGTTTAGTTATGCGTCCATGGGTCCATAGATTGTGTAATAATAACTTAAAGAAAAAGGAATTAGCATTGCACAAATTCCATCACTAAACAATATAATTTTGTTACAAAATCTATTTAGCCGCGGATTAGCGACGGATTACAAAAGACTCATGTTTCCTATGTTGAGAGTAATTCATTGCCAGGGTTTTTACCTAGCTATACTATAATAAAAACCTATTTACTACATTTATCTAGGTTCCTTATTAATTACTTTATATACCTATATCTACTAGTTTTATACAAAATCATTAAAAGGAGGAGATGAAACATACCTTAAATATTAGGTATCAGTTACACATAATCCCCTACATTTAAGATACTCTTCCTTTTTCCAAGGAAAACTATATCTGTCTTTGTATTTACCCAAAATCATCACCTCTCTTTGTACTTACCCAAAATCATCACCTTTAGAAACCCACTGAACCCCAATACCATCACCTCTTTGTACTTACCCACAGTAAGAAACCCATTGATACCCATAATCTTTCTAACCCAAAAATCTCGCTTACTCACTCCTCTTCCACTGTTATCCCCCCAAAATTGCAGATTCTTTCCTCTTCCAAAGCTGTTGATATACGCTTTCTCTCTTTAATCGTCGAAAATCTCTTTCTTATTTATATAATACAGAAGAAATTCGAAGATTCGCTCTACAATAAAGTTGTGGGTAAGCTTCACTCTACATTAAAGTTGGTTTTAGGTTGAATTTCATAATGAAACTCGAGGAAGATGAAGTTTCGGAATTGTATTACGATTGTATGATAAAGGTATCATAATTGTATCTGAGTTGTATTTGATACATCAATACCTAAGACAATTCTGATACAATACTAATACTATTAAAATACAATATTGTATTATAATTTAAGTTTAGAGTTGGTTCTAGGTGGATGTTATAAATTGAAACTTGAAAAAGATGAAGATCAAAGTTGTATCATAATTTAGAAATGTATCACAATTTGTACCTAAAACAATACATGATACAATACTAATACAAATATAATACGATATTGTATCAGTTTAAGTTTAGAGTCGGTTTTAAGATGTATCATAATTGTATCAGAATTAAGAATTCTTTCAGGATTGTATCAAATTTGTATTTGAATTATGAGCAACTGTGAGATCTTGACGAATTTCACAGTTTGTATCACAAATATGTGATAATTATAGATTAATTTATTAGTATTGAATCAGGTATTATTTTGGATATTAATGTACCATCTACAAGTTATATACAATTATGATACAAGTATGATACAATTACGTTTTACGTATTGATGTATCTGATACAATTTAAATACAATTATGATACATTTATCATACAATTCCTGAATATTTCTTAATTTTCAGTGTTTTTACGGTCTCCCAGCAAAAGAACGATGCAATTGATGATTTAATAATATAAAATTATCGGCAATGATGGGAAGAGAGAAGATGGATATTCTGGGCGTAGATTAAGGAATTTTGTTGTAAAAAAAGGAGAGAGAAGAGGAGAGGGGAAAAAAAAAGAAAAGGATATAATTGAATCCCTTAATTGAAGGCACTAATAATGGGGTGGGAGCCATTTAAGGAGTAATCTACACAATTTGTAAGAAAAACCTAGATACTTATTAAAAACTACAAAACATAGAGAACATTGGTAAATAAATTTCTAATATAGTATAACTAGGTAAAAGTCTCATTTATTGCTTGCAAAAAATGTACTACGGATTATGGAGGGTACCTTGGAGCATATATGGGCTGATACTATCAGATTTTTGTATTATTGGGCCAGGAGAGCATATATGTAATCATTCGTAGGAAATAAATCATGTACATGAGGCCCTGTTTAAAACTTTTGATCGTCCTAATATACCTGTCTTAAAGCCCTGTATTCTGCTTTAGAAAAACTTAATGAAACAGTAGGTTGTAACTAGGATTTCCAAGAAACAGGAGAGTCACCAAGAAGAATATAATATCCAGTAACAGACCTCCTCGAGATAGGGCAGGCAGCCCAGTTAGAATCTGAGTAAGCCCTGAGGCTGAAATCAGGAGTGTTGCGTAGCAAAATATCCTGGGCAGGATCATTACCAAGGTAGCGGAGAACATGTAGAGCAGCCAACATATGAGGAACCTTAGGAGAGACCAAAAAAAATTAGCTCAAGTGTTGAACAGAGAAAGAAATGTCCAGCCTAGTGTGTTGCAAAAAATTCAACTTCCCAATTAACCTCCTATAAACAGAAGGATCAAAAAGTGGATCACTAGAATCAATGTGGAGTTTGTGTTAAGGATCAACAGGAGTAGTAACAGACTTGGCATCTTGACAATGAAATTCAGATAGGAGATCCTTGGTGTACTTGTGTTGATGCACAACATAACCACCTTCCACCAAAGAGACTTCAAGGCCAAGAAAATAATGAATAGAACTAAGATCTTTGATCCTGAATTGTTGATCTAAATAGGCTTTGAAATCTGAAATTTCTTCAACATCATCACCAACAAATAGAATGTCATCCACATATACCACTAAAATAACAGTGGAGGAGGCAGTGATTTTGGTGAATAAAGAGGAGTCATTCTTGCTAGGGGAGTAATCTTTGGAAATAAGAGATTGGGAAAGTTTTGCAAACCATTGCCTAGAAGCCTGCTTCAAACCATAAAGGGATTTCTTTAACTTGCATGCTAAAGGAGGATCAAAAGAAGAAGGACCCACAGTTAACCCTAGAGGTATTTTCATGTATACCTCCTCATGAAAATCCCCATGTAGGAAAGCATTGTTGACATCCAACTCGTGGACTGCCCAACCATGCTTGACTGCTAAGGTGAGAAAACACTTGACAGTTGTGATCTTGACAACTAGACTAAATGTTTCAAAATAATCTATGCCTTCTTTCTGGGAATCACCTCTAATCACTAACCTTGCCTTGTATCTCTCAATTGAACCATCAGACTTTTGTTTGATCTTGTATACCCATTTTCATGGTATAGCTTTCTTACCTGGAGGCAATGGAACAATGTCCCAAGTTTGATTTGCCTCCAAACCTTGAAATTCCTTAACCATAGCATCCTGCCAGGCAGGATAAGATGCTGCTTGATGGTAAAACTGAGGCTCAAGCGTATGAATCTCAGTAGAGGTAACCATGAAATTTATAGGAAAGGTGGGGATTGCTGTGTAACAAACATAATCCTGAAGATACACAGGTTTGTTAGAATCTCTATTTGGATCTCCTAAGTGACACAATAGGAGAAGTAGTAGAAGAGACAGGAGAAGAAGAAGGAAAACTAGGAGGAGGAGCATAAGAAGAAGTATCTACTGGTGAAGTAGATTGAACAGCCTGAACAGGTGGTGAGGCAGAAGTTGTATTATCAGGAGAAATAGAAGAAATATTAGGTGAGAAATGTCTATGAAAGGATCAGAAGTAATTGGAAAAACAGAAGAAGGAGAAGGAGAATGATAAGGGAAGATATGTTCATGGAAAATGACATCTCTAGAAAATAAAATGGAATGAGATGTAAGATTGAGCAACTTATTCCCTTTCTTTCCTAAAGGGTAACCTAAGAAAACACATAGAGATGCTCTAGGTTGAAATTTGTCCCTACCCACCTTTGGTAATGTAGCAAAACAAAGACAACCAAAGGTTCTAAGGTGAGAGTATGTAGGAGATTGGCCATGAAGTTTTTCAAAAGGTGACATATTGTGTAACACACTGGAGGGAAACCTATTTATCAAATAGGTGGCAGTAAGAACACAGTCACCCCAATATTTGACAGGTAGTTTAGATTGAAATAAAAGGGATCTTGATGTTTCTAAGAGATGCTTATGTTTTCTCTCAACAACCTCATTTTTTTGAGGAGTATGGGAAATTGTGGTTTGGTGAAGAATCCCAGAATCAGCAAAATAGGAAGAAATTTGTGCACTAGAGCCTAGCTCAAATGCATTATCAGATCTAATTGTTTGAACTTTAGAACTGAAATGAACCTGGGCCATGGAAACAAAAGCTTTGATAATGGAAAAAGCATTACTTTTGCAAGAAAGTAAGTGTGTCCAGGTTACTCTTGAGAAATCATCAACAATAGTGAAGAAATATCTAAAACCATTATACGTTGTATGATAAGGGCCCCATAGATCAATATGTACAAGCTGAAAATGGTGAGTAGACTTGATAGTGCCATCAGGGAATGAAAGTCTTTGTTGTCTAGCTAATGGACAGACATGACAAATAAAGGACTGTTTTGAAGACAACTTATCAGAAAGAACCGAGATAGATTTCATTCTATGAAATGGCATATGCCCTAATCTTTGATGCCAGAAAAGATCAGCTTTATTAATAGAAGAAACATGATTACAAGTAGTTGTACAAGCACTGTAACCACATTTAAGAGAAGAAGATATAGCTAATATGGTATTTACATGTGAATCAGACTGTCCCACAATGAGATCTGAATGAATGATGTACAACCCATTGGCAGCCCTACCAATTTCCAGTGGCCTCTTCAGAGAAGGAGCCTGTATACAATAAGAGATATTGGTAAAGAGGGTTGTTCACAGAAATTGATCAGCTAGCTGTAGCACAGAAATCAAATTAAATTGAAAAGAAGGAACTAAAAGCACATTTGTTAGAATTAGATCATTACATAGTTTCAAAGAACCAGTGCAATTAACTTTTACTTTGTAACCATTTGGTAGTGTTACCAAGTAAGGGGAAGGTAATGGTTGAATATTGTGTAGGAGTTCATTATGTGGGGTCATATAGTTAGTAGCTCCTGAATCTAGAATCCAAGTGTTGACATTTAATTGAGAAACACAGCATAAAGCAATAGAATATACAGCAAAACTACATAACACACCTGCAAATGCTCCCATAGCAGAAGAAGCAATAATGGGATCCTAATTTGCAGCAGAAATTTGAGACTGTTGGAAGAGACTCATGAGGTGTTGATACTGTTCTTTACTAAAACCATGAACTGGACTTCCAGGTAGAACATCAGGAGCTGAGAAGGAATCAGTTTTTGGATCACCAAGCTGAAAACAAGCCACAGTCTTCTACCCCTTGGTGAATTTGAAGTCACTAGGGAATCCATGCAGCCTATAACACTTGTGAACAGAATGACCTGGCTTTCTACAATATTTGCACACAATGTTGGACCTTTTGTTCTCAAAATTGATCTTCTGAGAATAAGAATTGCTTGTTGAAGTGTTTTGGACAGGAGAGGATTTGGCATGAAAAGAGGTTGATTCAGAGAGAAATGAAGATCCTGAAACCCGAATCTCCCTTTGACTCTCATCATGTAGCAACATTGAATAGGCTTTACTCAAGGAAGGTACAGGAATCATCATAAGGATGTTACTTCTAACATTAAAGTATGTTTCATTTAACCCAGTAAGAAAATGAATAAGCTTCTATCCTTCACTGCACAGTGGTTCTGCTCCACAGGTACAAGTTGGTCCAAATGAAGCAGTTTTTAACTCATCCCACAATTTTCTTAACCTAGTGTAATAACTAGCAATGTCACGAGAACCCTGAGAGACTCCTCCAATTTCTCTCTGAATTTGGTAGTACCTACTGGCATTAGATTGACCATATCTCTCCTCTAGATCTTTCCAAAGATCTCTTGCAGTATCACAGTAAAGAACACTGTCAGCAATATCCCTAGACACTGAATTACTCAACCATGCAAAGACCATGTCATTGCATCTTAGCCAATGATCATATAGAGGAGAGTTAGGAGATGGCTGGTTAATTCTTCCATTAATCATCCCAGCCTTGTTCTTAGCAGAGAGAGCAATAAGAATATGTTTTCTCCAAAATACATATCCAATGCCAGAAAAAGGGACAGTTACCAGTGTAACTCCCGGATTATCTGATGCATGCACATACAATGGATGAGAAGGATCAAGAGAAATGCTAAGAGGAACTTCGGCAGATGTAGGAGTTGAGTCTTCCATGTACTCAATTCAAAATTCAATGATATAGATTGAAATTGTTTGTCATATACAGTAGAATCTCAAACCTTTTTTTTGGTAGAAAAGATAACTAATATATTAAAACATGCGTACAGCGTTTTGATGCTCATGCATCATATTACAAGTGCTATTGTTAGCTATACTATTAGCTATACTATCCGTACAGGCATAACTATGTGAGGTATCGCCCCAAGTATTTTCACACTGACGATCCTCCAAACTAGTAGAGACTACATTTCTACTACTCAGGCTCGCAAAATAAATACCAGCAGTCTCATTAGGTACATGATTATTAACAAAACATATATTGCCGCCTTGATCATCCAGCTGTTGTATTGCTGTAGGTAGAACCATGCGCTGGGATGTGAATCCTCGCTGGTCTGCTAACAGTTGGTTTGAGACAGAAAAAGGTGGTCGAGAAAAAATGCACAATGCAGCAGCAAGTGGCATCGTACTTCCTAGTTTTGCAAGATTATCTGCTACATTATTCTGCTCCCTGTACGCATGGGTGACTACTGGATCATGGAGTGTCCCTAGAAGGTACCTGCAATCCAAAATTAAGTTAGAATACCTCGAAGTTTGATTATCTAGAAGTGTAATTACCTCTTTTGCATCGATTTCCACTTCAAGTGGTAGCAATCTTAGTTGTGTTGCTAGACTTAAGCCTTTGATGAGTGCTTGTAATTCAGCAGATAGACAGTCCACATGAGGAATTGGGCCAGCTAATCCCACCACCCACTCGCCCTTGTGATTTCTAATAACCCCGCCAATTCCATCTTTGTCTGTTGCTAAAGAAGTTTCCCCATCCGTATTGAGTTTATAAAAATTTATTGATGGTGGAATCCATCTTAGATGTAATGGTACTCTATTAGTAAACATATATGTTGAGCCTACCAAGTAAGCATGTTTTATTGCCAGATTTAAAATATTAAAAGGATTAGGCTTTTGTTCTTTATGCTCAAAAATGTATTTATTACGAGTAGTCCAAAGGTGCCAAAGACTTGTAGCTAAAAAGTCTTTGAGTTTACTTTATCGGGGAAAATTAATTCCTTTGTAGTTAATGAGCTTCTTCAACCAATGGATAGGGGCAGAATTTAGGGGGATATTTTTTATTATGTTTCGTAATCCTATGATATTCCAGTAATGTTCTGCGTAAGAGCAATGAAGAAGAATATGACTTATTGATTCTTGGCTAGCTAGGCAGAATGAGCAGATGGAACTTATTGGAATGCCTATGTAGTTTACATATTGAAGTGTAGGTAGTCTATTATGGAGAACCAACCATAAAAAGCTTCTAATCTTTGGTTGCACACGCATTTTCCATACCCATTGAAAGTCATTGCAAAAGACAATTGAATATTTGCTATTATCAGTAAGTTCTTTGTACATTGTTTGCACAGTGAAGTTTCCAGTAGCTGTTAGGCCCCATAGGAGTTGATCATGTTGTTGAGCATAGATGGAGATGTATTGCTTGTTTATTATTTTTTCTATATCAGTAGGAATTTCAAAACCAAAATTCGCCCAGTCCCAAGTATTATTTTTGAGAACAGTAGAGACTGTATGAGTATTGTGTAACATAGGTAATGGGCCTATAAGCATGAACCTTAGAGTTGTACCCGTCCTAAGCCATGGGTCAGACCATAGATTAATGTGTGTCCCTGTTCCTAACCTCCAGTAGATACCCCGTTGACAATGATGCCAACCCTTGATTATATTACGCCATGTTGAAGAAGTAGCATAGCCATGTTTTTTATGAAGGTATTTATTGAGAAGGGTCATTGCCCAAAGAGCTCCGGGATTATGAAAAATTCTCCAGGCTAGGCTTGCAAGCAAGGCATAATTTTTAGTTCGCAAGTTTTGGATCCCTAAACCCCCTTGTATTGTAGGTGTTGTAACCTGCTCCCACTTCAGAAGATGCAGTCTCTTTCTTGTGTCAGTAGTACCCCAAAGAAAATTCTTTTAATAACGATTTAGTTTATTAATGATATTATTCGGGATATGAACGTACTGCATGATATGATTAGGAAGAGAATTGAGAGTTGACTTTATAAGAGTGGTTCTTCCTGCTAGAGTTAAAAACTTAGTTTTCCAACCTGCTAACCTATTTTTAAAATTGTCAAGCAGGAATTGGAAGACACTGTTTTGAGGTCGTCCATTAAAAATTGGAAAGCCCAAATATTTTCCAAATGATTGACCCTCCTTTATTGCAAAAGATTGTAGCACAAAAATTTTATTAGAAGGGGAGCAGTTTTTTGAGAAAAATATTTTTGATTTCTCAAAATTTATTTTTTGACCCGAAATTTGATTGAAGTAGTTAAGAACGTCGATGATTTCATGACAGCTTTGAGTATTGACTTTTGATAGCAATATGATATCATCATCAAAGAAAAGGTGTGAAAGATCGGGACCATTTTTAGAAATTCTAATAGGTTGCCAATGTAGGTAATCTACTGATTGATTAATCATACGAGAGAGCATTTCCATACACATTATGAATATGTACGGAGATAAAGGATCCCCTTGTCGAATTCCTCGTGAAGGATTGAAATACGAAGTACGTGTTCCGTTAATAAAGAATTGACGTAGTTGTAGTGGTAACACACGACATTATTAACTCTATGAGGGATTTTGGGATATTAAAATATAAAAGAGTTTTCCTTATGAAGGACCACTCTAACCGATCAAATGCCTTTTCAAGGTCTAATTTTAGAAGCATGTAGCTTGACTTGCCTTTCATTTTATGAAGATGGTTAATAATTTCCTGAACTATTATAACATTGTCAGAAGCTCTTTTTCCTTCTTGAAAGCTAGATTGGGTTGGTCCTATGATCTTAGAGAGAAGGGGCTTAAGCCTGTTAACAATTATCTTAGTAATTAACTTATAAGTAGTATTGCACAGACTTATAGGCCTATATTGTTGAATAGTGTATGCATGCTTGACCTCTGGAATAAGGCATAGATAAGTACGATTAAGGTCAGCGGGAATGATCTTATCAGTGAAGATTTGTTTGCAAAATCGGATAACTTTAGGGCCCACATCGTTCCAATATTTGAGATAGAAGAACGGATGTAGACCATCCGGACCAGGTGCCTTATAAGGTTTGAATCCCTTCAGGGCTTGAGTAATTTCAACATCTGTAGGAATAGCTTATAGGATTTGACAGTCAGTATTCTCCATGATATTAGAAGGAGCAACTTGAACATTAGAAGTAGAAAGTGTATGATCTGTGGCAAATAAATATTGGTAGTAATCAAATATTTGCCTATGAATGTCATCAGTGTTAAAAGTCCAATTGCCCACTGTATCTTGTAAAGCAGTAATCCTATTTTTTTTTCTTCTCTGAAGAGTAGTCATGTGGAAAAACTTAGTATTTGCATCACCATCATTTAGCCAAGATATCCGAGATTTAAGCTTCCAAAAATCTTCTTCTAGACGAAGAATGTTACTCAAATCAAGAGTTAATTGTTGCTCTAGATTTTGAAGGAAATTACTAGTAGGGTAGTGAACAGAAGATTGAATACCCATAAGTCTAGCGAGTAACTTACTTTTACGTGTGAATATATTTCTAAAAGTGTACTTATTCCAGTGAAGAGCAGCCTCTTGGAACTGCTTTGTGGTGCTAAGGAGGTCTGCACTATTATCCCAAACGTCATGTACTAGCCGGTGGAATTGAGGGTGTGTTGTCCACACTGTTTCAAATCGTTAGATTTTCTTATAAAAGGGTCGTCCAGATTCTAAAGTTAATAATAGAGGAAAGTGGTCCGAGTAAGTACGGGGTAAATGTTGAACTGTTGCCTCAGGATATATGCTAAACCATTCATAATTTGCTAAAATACGGTCTAGTCGTTCTAAAATTGTGTGACCATGGCGACGTTTATTGGTCCAAGTGTACCTACTTCCCCTAAACCCTAAATCCATCAAGTTACAAGCATTAATAAAGTTATTGAACTTATCCGCTCTATTATTACTTATGGGCAGGCCCCCAAACTTTTCCCGTGCACTAAGTATTTTATTAAAGTCCCCTCCTATCAACCAAGGACCAATTACATCATTTTCCTTAAAGTATCGTAAGTTATCCCATAGAGTATTTCTGTCAGTGTAATAATTAGTAGCATAAATCGCAGATAATAACCATTTGGGAGTGGAAGGGCATACCTGAACAGGACAATGGATTTCCTGCTCTGACATTCTTAATTCTTCCACATTAATGAGTGTGGCATGCCATAACACCACCAACCCACCTATGAGTCCATTGGCAGGTACCTGCGACATGTTTGTAAACTGAAAATCATCACGAAGAACTGTGTGATCCTGCATGTACGTCTCCAACAGTATTGCAAAGGCTGGCCTATGGTTGTCCAGTAAAGATCTAAAGTGTCTCCGAAACTCAGCATTGTGAGATCCCCTACAATTCCAAATGATAAAATTCATACAATTAGGTGAAAAGGTGACCATTTCAGTTGGAACTGAATCTGTTGAGTGACAGCCTCCATGGCTACCATCCCCTGATCCTCTACTACATGACTCGGGCAAAGAGTCGGAATGATGACCATGGTATATTTCCCGTCCTCTTGGTTTGCCATCAATCGGAAATTGAGACTGCATGTCACTAACTCTGGGGGGCATTTCAGTATGAACTTTTTCTCGTACTGCTCTTTGAGGTTGTAGAGATGAATGCCCTTTAGCCACAAGTAGTCCGTGCGTGTTTCCCTCATCTCTACCAGTATTGCCCTCAGCTCCTGATTTGTTTTCATGTCTAGTTCGTTCGGATATTGTGGTGGTGATGGAGAGGGACTCATTTGGGGAGTCGATAAGTCGTTTGGACTGACTGGGGTTGAGTATGGTGACCAAGGGTTGAAAGAGTCGATCGGTTGGAACCAAGGTACATATATCTGACCCCAATGATATGGTGGCTAGAATGGGAGTAGATTCATATGAGGGTTGACATATGGGGTCGGTGGATGCATGGGATACGCCCACTGTGGCTACTGGGAGGTTGATGCTTGATGGTCTACTAGTAATGGAGTCTGAGTTGTGTACCACTGCGTTTGAGCATAAGCCTCCATCCCAAATCTCATTCCTTCCGTCACAATTTCTGCCAAATGTGTCAGATTTTGGACTAGGAGGATTACCTCCTGATTGTTGAGCTCAAAGGTGAAAATCAGAGCATAGCCCTGGAGCCCCATCTCCAGCCAAGATTGTAGAGGCTGGTCGGCCATGTGAGGTTGAGACGTGTAAATTAGCAGCGTTTATGGGTTTGAAACTTATGGGCCTTGCATGATCAGATGAGGCAGGTGGAAGAATTGGTTGTTGTGGTGGATTTGTTGTCTGAAGTAGCTGTTGTAGTTTGTGTTGGTGAAGTTCGGACGCTGCATGATTTTTGGGTGAAGAAGAAAGCTTGGGTGATTGTGTGTTGTAAGTCTGTATTGAAGAAGCTTTAGAAGAAGAGATAGCTTCTTCAGAGCTTGTATTAGAGAGAGTAAATGGTCCAGTAGAGTGTTTTGAAGGGGATGGTGAAGTGGTGTACTGATAAGGGTCTTCACATGGAATGTAATCATGAGAGATTATTGGAGTTGGGAAAACTGTAGCTTCATAGCCTACTGTAGCATGCAGATTATTGTTGTTAACAAGAGTTTGTAGGGGTAAATTTGATTTTGTATGATGGTGAATAGAAGGTGTATCTTTTTCTGATTGGTCAGGAAGGGGGGCTGATAAGTTAGGATTTTACCATGATTTATACCCCTACTTGCTATTACTTTTGTACAAATTGCTACAAAATAGTCCTAAAATGCTTACAAGTTGTGCTTGATTGCAGGTTTGAGCGACAAGGTGACAAATGTCAAAGATCGGCTCAGAACGGAGTGAAACCTTCTCAAGTGTCAAAGGCCAAGTGAAGTTGAGGAACAGGAAGACCTAGCGCGGACCGTACTGATATGCCACGCGGCCGCGCTAGGAGATTCAGAGAATGGGTAATTGTTGTTGCAAGCCACGCGGTCGCACTCCATTGCTGCGCCGTCCGCGCCAGTAAGGTTCAGAGACCCACAAGTGCAAGCTAAAAGCCCACGCGGCCGCGCTACATATCAGTGCGGTCCGCGTGGATGAGAATTAGAGAGCTGGTGATTTGGCTAAGTCAAGCCACGCGGCCGCGCTACATTTCTGCGCGGTCCGCGGTCCCCAACTTTAGAGACAAGATTTAGGAGTCCAAAGAGCTGACGCGACCGCGCTACCTTTTTGCGCGGTCCGCGCTGACCCCGCAGGGGTATTTTTGTCCAAGTTTTTCAGCCACTATAAATAGATCCTTTTTCCATTTTTAGGTAAAGTTTTATATACGGAAGGCTGCTGAGCTCGTGAGAACATTGGGTTTAGCCACTTTTGGCATTTTTAACTTCTAATTTTGTATTTCTTCCTTATTAATCAATTATTATGTTTGCTTCTTCATCTATTTCTTTAATTTTTGCATCTAGCATGAGTAGCTAAACTCACTAGCTAGGGTTGTGGCTCAACCCTAGTGTGGGTAATTAATGCGTGCTGCAATCTAAGGCTAGATTGATATTGGGTGTTTGCTATTTGGGTTAATTTTAAGTTTTCATTAAGGATTGGTGGTTGCAAACACTGATTCTAGCTTGGTGGGTTTGACTCTTCTTGAGAGAGAGAGTCTATAAACTCCAAAATTGACCCAACAAGGAATTGAGATGAACCCATGAGAAATGGTAGTCCCAATTAACGGGTTAAACCTCGAGAGAGTAATTACCCTACTTGAACCCTAGTTGCTTGGTCAACTTGGCCTACCCAATTGGTCTCGAGAGAGTCAATTGGACAAAATCACTCTCTCTACCTAGAGGTGTGAGAGTGGGTACAATTGAGCAAAGGTTATAGCATAAGCCCCAAATATGTCAATTTACCCTTAGTAGCATCTACCCGTTGATTAGCCACCTAGGTAATGCTACGACCCTAGTGCCTTTCTCTATATTAATTATAACATAGTAATATCTCCATAGCATAATTTAGCTTTAAATATTAGTCTTAAAGTAGAAGATATAAAAATCAAAAATCGAAAATGTTAGAAGTGATGTTAGAAGCACAACCACAATTCTAGACTAAGCAGATAATACAACTCCCTCTCTAGCTCCCTGTGGAAAATCGATCCCGATCCACTATCGGGTAAAAGTTGTTGCGACCCACTCTTCCTACCTTAGTGTAGTGTTGAGTCGGTAGCGATCAGTGGCTAGGTTAATATTTTGGTGACCAACCTGACGTGTCTGTGGATGGTTAATTAACGTGTGTGAGGTATTGTTTGATTGAAGGTTAGCTTGGGTGGGCCTATTAATAGAGGACGTGTGTGCATTATTAATTATGTCAAACTTAGCTTGATTATGTGGCCCATTAGGCCCATCCGATTGACGCTCAAAATTACAAAGAGTTGAGGTGGGCTCGTGGATACTGGCAGGTGGAAAGATAGTAGTTTTATTTTGGACAGAGCTAGTATCCATGTCCTCTGAAATAGGGTGAAATTGGTTAGGAAGTTGAATGGGCTTGATTGTCAAGTCAGAAGAGTGACCTTTAGTTTGGGCCTTATTTCGCCCAGTAGGGATAGACAACTTACCTGCTTCCTCTGGCATTTCATTAGATTCCGCCGCCCTTGAGTACCTCATGGTTGAGGTTGCATATTTTTGTAGTCGATTGTTATTCCTTTTTGGAAAAGTAATGGTTTGCCACTCTGTTGATTGAAGGTTGGTTGTAGGGTGGGATGTATAGTGAGTTGTAGCAGATGTTGAAGAAGAATGAGGACTAGAGGACTTAGTAATCAGGGATGGGGGGAGTGGTTGTTTTTGAAAGGAGCAGTGTATTAAGGCATGGCCAAATCTGCCACATGCAGTACAAAGAAGATTAAGGCCTTTATATTGGATTGTTTGTTTGTGGTTACCAATATGAAGATGTGTTTTGAGAGGTTTTTCAAGGGGTACCTCAATACAAATTCTTGCATACCTGCCCCTAGAAGTAGTTGTCGTGCATGTATCGACCTTTAACAGCTTACCCAATTTTGCTCCCATTCGATGAAGGATTTCCATATCGTAAAACTCAGTAGGGAGCTTAGGGAGTCGTACCCATATAGCAGAGTACGTTAATTAGCTGAGTGTTGGATGCAATAAACATAGGTTCCCATTGCCTCACAGATAGAAAATGATTAAGAACAAACTAAGGACCTCCATGAAGGGCTGTGTGCGGGTTCTCTTCTTTCTGAAACTTGATAAGGAAAAATTCAGATCCAAGGTCAATTAGAGACATATTTTCAGTAGGTTTCCATAGTGCAGTCAGTTTTTGCTTCAGCAGTAGATGGCCAATTTTTTGCCCAAACACTCTAACAATCACTGATGATTTCTAAGGTGTATATAGGCGTGATTTATCATCAGTAGATAAAGGAATAAATAAATCTTCATCAACCTCTGTAGTGTTTGTTTCAGCAGAGAAATCGACATATTGTTGTTGAGGACGTTGACTATCAGTAATGGAAATTGAAGAGTTATTTGATATTAGTGTTTGTAAAAAGGTTTTCTGTTGGCCTAGGGAAGGTGGAGGGTCATCAATTTGCATTTTTCCTATATCAGGGGGTTCTTGGGAAGGTTGTAAAGGAGAGTTAATAGAACTATATTCCATTAGTAGGTTTTTAGAGAACGTAAATGAAGGTAAGGGAGTGTTGTAGGAAGGTTTTGTAGAAAGAGAAGGTCTCGCATCTCTCTAGCTTTTTTGAGTGAATCTCAAACCTAAAGCTTCTCATCAGTCACACATACGACCAAACACAGAGATGAACAATTTTTCAAAATTAGGGCACAAATATGAACATGCTATCAAATGATGTGAGGAATTGATGTGATGTTACCGGAATTCCTTGATTGAGCTCAAGAGAAGTAAAATCTGATCTTTCACAGATGAAATTTGCAGAAAACCCCAAACCTTGTCTGAACCATCAAAATGTCGAAGAGAAGTCGTGACCAGCGGAATCGAAGAAACTACACCAAAGAGATCACGATGAACGTTGCGGATATCTCGGATCGATGCTCTGATACCATGTTAAGCTACGAAATAAATGGTGATTTGAGAATGGATCAAGTCTAAACCCTAATCGTCTAAGTCGGTGAGAGAAGAGAGATGATAGACGACAGTATAAATAAGAGTTTTGATCCATTAATTAAAGATAGAGTCAAACTAACTCTATTTATATGTACATGTAAATGTGGCTAAAATCGAAATGGTAAAACCAATCCGGACAAGGGCCGGTTCCCTGAATGTGTAAAAATAAAACTGGCCCAATAATGAGAAGCCCACTATTGTTGAAATCAACCAAGATATTGATTGTGAACTAAGGCTTTATCATCGTCATCTACAATTCTCTTAACCAATTTTCAAAAATATTTGTATGCAAATCCAAAAGTTAAATTTTTGTTCAGATTGAAGGATTTGGAGGAAAACAGAAGTCTAAAAACAAAAGTCTGAAATGCAGTATAATTTATTTAGTTCTCTTCCACCCATCTAACATTTCCATTTTTAGACAAAAGTGGCTCTGTTTACGTAAAAATTTTACATTGTCAAAGTAATCTAATCGGTAATAAAAATAATTATTTTTATCAAATTACTAATTAATACTAAATATAAAGTTTTAAACTATAATTGTTTTAGCGAGATCTGATTGTGTAAAACAATTTACATACATAAAAGTTAAACACGATAAGATTGGAGTATAGGAATGGTTGACTGGTCAATAATAAACACAAGTGTAAACAATTAAACAACCCTTACTTGCCTCCATACATTTTTTACTTTTCCCTTTTATTCTTGTTTTTTCATTTCTACTTTAAATATTAATCCTCTTTCTCTTAATTTTAACTTTTTCAGGATTTTCCTCTTTTTCTTCTCTTATACTATGGTTTATTCGTTAGGGTCAAAGTCAAAGAAATGCTACTACAACTGAAAATTATTGTTCTCCAATTTTCAAGCTTTAGCACGAGAGGGTGACAAAGATCATACTTTGACATGACTGTTTTACAATTTTTTAATTGCTCTTCCACGTTTAAACTTTTGTTAATACCAAATACTAATTGTGCTAGGCTTTTAATAAAAACCAAATCATTTTATAAGCTAACGACATATCTGATTATGATTAAGTAAGCAGTTGTGTTTATCAAATTAAATATTTTTTCTTAAATGGTTTAAAAGAATTTTTTTAGCTAATGTCTTTTCAGTTTCATTAATAAAGTATTTGTACAAGTATCGTGATAGTAATTTTAATTAACCGAAAACAGTGTAACAAAAATTAGAAAGGCATGGAGGTTGAGAATTAGAATAGAAGGGTAGTGGTTAAGCGGGGGTGTCTTATCTTCATGTGTGTTAGTGTTGCTCTCGTACTTTCATTTCTTCGTATCCGTATATTTCCTTTACTATATGTCGTTTCTTTCGCTACGGCTATTATACCACCTTTGCTTGTTAGGGTTAGTAGTTGTTATTTCTACTTCCTTTTTAGTTTTTTCTTCTTCATCCGGGGTTAATCGGAAACAATATCTTTATCTTTCTAAGGTAGGGATAAGGTCTGCATACATTATATCTTCCCCAAATCCCATTTTGTGGGATTTCAACGGGTTTATTATTGTTGTTGTTGCTGTTGTTGTGTAACAAAAATTAGAAATTAAATCATGTGAGTAACCAAAATCAAGCAGTGTCTAATATTTTCTTGAAATAAAAAAGAGAATTTATTTTTGACTGAACAAACAACTATTTAAATGACACCTTCATGTGGTACTAGTACAACAACTTGCATGCATAGAGATCAAGCTAGATAAAATTATCCCTTCGAATTCCTAAACATCGCAATATTATTATGTCATGTTAGAAATTTGAAACCACATAACCTAGAATCACGTGATGCCATTAAGACAAAACACCCCGACCAAGTAATTAATTAATCCCAAAAATTGTGTGTGTGTGTGTGAGAAAAAGGAGGGGGGTGGTGATCATGAGCAGTGAGCCAAGAATATAAAAAAATTCCTAGTTGAAGTGGTCAAATTAAGGAAATTAAAATATGAGAGAAATAAAAGAAATTGTGGTAGCTACTAAATTAAATTCTAACACAAAGGAGACCTATGAGGAATGCCTTTTCTTCTACTCATACTAGTAGCCATATCCTCATCACTACTTATATTCTTATAATTACTATTAACTAGTGTTCTTCCACATACATATAATCCACTTCTCTTCTTCCTCACAAACTCAGTGCATGGGAAAGTAGTAGCACTCATCATCATCATCATGTTCTCCGATCCCGACGAACCGGACGTCGACGAGCCCCACGGCTCGTCGCTGTCCACGATCGTCGAATGGGCCGTGTCGTCGTCGGCCATCTCTTGAGGGATAAAGAAATCTGGACTAAGTTGTAAAGTTGTGCATCTCCTTAGGAATGGAGAAATGTCCTTGTAGTGTTTTAGCACAAAATCCACCTGATCATCAATAAAATTCAAGATTATTTGCCCTTAACTAGAGAATTATTGTCACTTGACCAAAATTATGTTATTTCATTGATTAAACTTACATGGTCTTATATATGTCACTTCTTCCTTATAGATTTTGGCTGTTTTTTTTTCCCAAAAAAAAAAATTATTTGTTCCTAGAATATGACCAGTTTTTGAAAAAAAATTGATTTTTTAAAGTTTCCAAAAACTGTTTTAGGGCAGTTTTTGAATGAAATTTTTTTTCTTCCCCTCACAAAACTTCAAATTTTTTTCAAATAAAATGCATGTCCAAATACAATTTCAACTTTCAAAAATTGTTTTTCAATACAATTCCAAAAATTCTTTTTTTTCAAATATCAACCAAATCTATGTCAAAAAGCTAGATTGATATTTTAGAAATAGCAATAAGTGTAATTGAGAACATGATCTCAGCAACTTTTTCAAGCATCAATAGAGCATTTTTGAAACATATTTTATATGAATTGAATTATGTAACTTAGGTGAAAAAGATAAGAATTATGGTTGAAAACCAAAACAATATTCTCCATATAATAAATGTAATAAATTCAAAGATAATTACCTTGCACCCTAGAGAGCAATGGACAAAGGGTTCTTGAAGGCTTCTATCACAAGAAGTACAATAATTTCCAGATCCTTTGAATTGCCTATTTTGAGGTCTTTTCTTGATAAAAATCACTTTCGCACTGTTTATTGTGTACGCCTAGTTTGAATTATGAAACAAATCATCAGAAAAATTCAACCACAAAAGAAAACTGTTGAGCAAAACTATCTTAGAATGATTAATGATTATCAAATTTCTTGTTGAAGGGTAGCCTTGGAGCAACGGTAAAATTGTCTCCATGTGACATATAGGTCATGAGTTCGAGCCGTAGGTTCAGCCACTGATACTTGCATTAGTATAGGCTGTCTATATCATACACCCTTAGGATGTGGCCCTTCCCGGGATCCTGCGTGAACGTGGGATGCTTTGTGCTCAGGCTGCCGTTTTACTTGTTGAATAATTAATTAATTAAGTACCTGGACATTTGAGCAATCTATGAGCTTCTCCAAGTCTTCAAGTCGAACAACATCATGATAAACATAACGTCGAATTTGAACTAATCTGTGGAAACGATGAGCCATCACACAATGAGGGCAAATACTTATGCAGCAATCCAAGCAACAAATATTCTTCTCGTTCTTCTTTGCACTCTCGTGAATTTGGCATGGGGCAAAGAATTTCTCTGTGCAGATTGCTTCCAACCATGCTGGCTTCTCAATTCCCTAAAATCAACATACCATAAGACAATTGAGGAATTAACATACAATATTCTCGCGCATTCGATATTTTTGAACATATTTAAGTTCTATGTATTGACGATTTTTAGAAATATTTTTTTCAATTATGATATAATTACACGTAAATCTTTATGATAAACATAAATCAATTACGTGAATTAATCTGTTACGATATGTTAGACTATACTAATAGTGTAAAAAAAATTATACTGTCAGTTTATATAATTTAAGTCGTCTAGGAAGAAATTCAATCAAATGAAGAATGATGTGAAAGTACTACGACGAAAAAAGGGGAAGATGGTCACCAAGGGCGAAGCTAGAGCTTCCATAACGGGTTCGGCCAAATTAAGTAGTTTTTGTCCAAACCCTATATTTGTCTTAATAAATCCATTGAATAACTACAAATTCTTACTTTAGCACCCAGTAACATAAAAGAGCTAGAATCCTTAACCCAATAACATAAAAGAGCTAGAATCCTAAATCCAGTAACTTTAAGTTCTAGCTTCGCCTCTGATGATCACTCCTTATCCCGATCTTACTAAAGGAGGAAGTAAACAACTCAAATTTTTACGTACTTCCGTTATAGAGGGTCCGGGCGGGGGACGGCGGGGAGAGAGAAAGAGGGCAAATAAAAGTGGAATTGAAGAATGAAATAGAAACAAAGATAGCTTACCATAATCACATAAAACACTAATACACCTTGAGTCACAAAGTACTAAAGAAGAAGCTAAGCAATGAGAAAATGGATTGATTGGAAGAAAGAGAGGGACTATAGGGTATGGATGTTAGTGTATTTATTGAGAATCACAAGAGAGGAAAGGATATATTTATTCCTCGGGTACATACACAAAACATTTTGTCAAGAGGCTCAGTTGCAATTCATAAATATATATAAACTTAAATAGAGAGAAAAAGAGAATAAAATATAGAGAAAAAGGGTAATATATGAGGAGAACGTGGGCACTGTTCCCGTGTCTCCCATTGCATTTCTTCCCAAATAAACTAATTTTCTCTATCTCCTTGTGTTGAGAGCTTAAACCCTAAACAAAAGGAGTTCTTGAAAAAGCTGCCCCACTAATTTTATTTGGATTTGTATTATGTACATTTGGTGTAAAGATTTTTACGTTAGAAGTGTGGTTTAACCTTTAATAGCAGGTTAATTAAATATAATTTTCCTAAAATAGCAGCTATAAATTTTACATGGGTAATAAGTGACCTGATTATATATATATTTTTTTACCTTTCATGCATAAAACTTAAAATCTATTTTATTTTCATTTGTTTATCAATTTTTACTTTGCTTTTTGATGCTCATATCTCGGTAAATTAGGTTGGAGCTAGCTAGCTTCTTGTCTTTAACTAGGCGAGTCAAGAAACATATATTTGTCCAATTTACTGGAATTTTTTTAAGAGCCTGTTTGGAAAGCCACCTAGGAATAGGATTTGGGTGTAATTAGGTGTAATTATACAGTTTGACATGTTTGTTTGGCCAAGTAATTACTTGGTCAGCATGTAATTGAGTGTAATTGGAGGGGTGTAATTACACTCTCTAATTCTCAAGGGGGAGGTGAGAATTGGTGGTAATTACACTGTGTAATTACAAGGTTGTTTCTTAGTTTCTTTCCTTTTTATTTTATTTTAATTTATTTTCTTTATAACTTTTTATTTCTATTATTTTAATTTTTGAATTTTATTTTTACTTTTTAATTTTTTGAAATTTTAAAATATATTTTTCTTTGTACATTATTTATCGTTTATTTCTCTACCTTTACTTCTTGTGATTTCATGTAATTGCTTATATTTTATTTTTTATTTATTTTATTATTCTATTTTTTGAAAACTACACCTCCTAATATTAGAAATAATGAGTCATTATCAAACTTGGCATATAAAGAGTGATGCAATTAAAGTAAAATTTCGTTGTTAAATGTGGTTATAAACTTATTATGTTTTCTAATCTTAAGTCATAGTGGAACTTACTATTATTATGTTGGAATTTGACATATGTTAAACTATTTTTTTGTGTGTTTTAAAATTGTGCTATATTCATGGTTCCAATTTACTTGTTTTAGTAGTATTGGCTCACATTTCATGTTGTTCATTTTTTTGTTAGAATTGATATTTTCGTTTTGACAAACATTTGAATAATGTTATGACATTATATTTATATATATTAGTTTATTTTATCAAACATGAATTCCATGATGTTCTTACAAAACATATGTTTTTAGTTTTGTAAGTATCTAAACTAAATATTATTAATTTAGAAAATATATATAAATTAATTTTACATTTATTAATTATAAATATGTGATTACAAATTAATGTATATTCACAAAAAAAATATACATCTTAAATACCAAATATAATATCATTTATACTTATAAAAATTTATAGGCATATATTTATTATATTAACTTTTATGTTTTGATAATTACTTCATTTAAAATTTAATCTAACCGTGTAATTACACTTGTGCAACCAAACAGTAAACTTGTAAATTATGACAAACAAACAGGTCGTCGTAATTAGACAACTTTATAATTACTAGGCTGTGTAATTATAACCCTAGTAATTACACCAATTCCAATTACCTTGTGACTTTCCAAACAGATCCTAAGTCTTCCAGTCCTTTTATTTAGTGTTTTTTTTTTACTTCATTGTTTGTATAATCCCAATTCACAGCTGTTGGTTCAAACAAAAATTTGACAAACAGAAGGGCAAGAACTTTAGCCGTCCACTGGCTGACAGTTGCATGACTATTTAGCGCATACTGGTGCAATTGTGGTGCAATCATAACCATCCAAGACATCTGATTTTGGCATTAGAAATAAGTTAACCTCCCAATAATTGTTAGACTAAAACGGCTCAAAGGCTCTCAATATAGTATAATATTGTTCACTTTAGATTAATCCCGCCCGGTTTTTCCAAAAAGCCTCACGCTATTAAAAGTATCTAACAGAGGCGGATCTAGAATTTAAATCCTATGGATTCAAGTCTTAAGATTTTTAGCATTGAACTCATTATATTTTTAAAGTTATGGGTTCATATCTACTTTTTCTTTTTTGCAATTTTAATGAATTTTCACATATAAACTTTTACTCTGCGTCGAAAGTTATGGGTTCAATTGAACCCGCCGACGGAACATTGCGTCCGCCCCTGGTATCTAATTAACTCCTTATAAGTAGCTTCTTTTACTTTTCTACTTTTCATGTGGGTTTTATTCACGCACGCCCAACAATCATCCCTCTTATACTAAGTTTCACATGGCCCATCGCTATTCATGGCCTAATTTAAAGATTAACAGCGTGTCACGGGCTAATTTTGAGTATTATGGTCACCGAAGCCTAAAGGTTGAGTATATGTCTTCAAAGCTACGGGTAAAGATCGTAAAACCCGTAGACAAGTAAAGGCACTAAGCTGGATCTCACGCCACACTCCGTCATCTCTGTAGTTCTACCACCAAATCATTTGTTCTGATATCAGTTGTTAGACTCTACAAATTTGGTAGATAATGATACTTTATCAAAAGCGTGACATAAAAGACAGAGCCATATGAGCGAGGGGGGATTATGTGTTTGGCTGGAAAAAAAATTCTTTCTGGAATGAAACAATCAAAGCTGAAAAGTCTATCCACTGTTTAGATGGCAGACAGAAAAGGGTTTTCTTTCATAGCCATCCTCCTTCAAGAAAGCCTGAATTATTGGAGCTAGTACACTCTGGTTTGTGTGGTCTTTTTAAAGTAAAGTCGAAAGGCGGTGCACTTTACTTTGTAACCGGGGGTGGAGCTAGAGCACGGCCTACGGGTTCGGCTGAACCCAGTAACTTTTGTCCAAATCATGTATTTGTCTTAAGAAATTCATCAAATATATACAATTTATTAATTTAGAATCCTGTAACTTCAAAATATTAGATTCTCAATCCCATAAACTTTAAATCCTTACTCCGCCTCTATTTGTAACCTTCATAGATGATCATTCTCGCAAACTCTGGATATATTCTTTGAGATCTAAAGATCAAGCACTTAGCGTGTTTAAGAAATTTCAGGCCTTAGCTGAGAGACAGATGGAAAAGAAATTAAAATATTCGCACTGACAATGATGGTGAATATTGTGGTCCCTTTGATAGCTATTGCAGAGAACAAGAAATTCGTCATCAGAAAACACCACCCAAGATGCCTCAATTGAATGGCTTGGCAGAGAGGATGAGCAAAACTCTAGTTGAGAGAGCCAGATGCTTGCTTTTAGAGGATAAACTTCCAAATATTTTTTGGGCGGAAACCCTTAACACTATTGCTTATATTATCAATTTGTCTCCTATTTTTGCTTTGAGTGGTGATATGCCAAATAGAATTTAGTGCGAAAGATGTTTCTTATGATCACTTGAGATTTTTGGGGGGTAAAGATCGTATGCATGTTCCTAAAGATGAGAGATCGAAGCTGGATGTCGAAACTAAGCAGTGCATTTTTATTGGTTATGGTCAAGATGAATTTGGGCATCATTTTTACGATCGATTTGATAATAAATTTATTAAAAGTCGTGATACAGTATTATTTGAAAACCAAACAATTGAAGATATCGACAAAGCTGAGAAGATAGATTCTCAGAGTAATAAGAGCTTAGTTGATATCGATCCAGTTCTTATTACTAAGGCACCTATTGTATATGAAGGAACCCAAGATAATAATGAAGATAATAATCAATATCAAAATGATCATCAGAGGGTTTAGATATTATGGATGCTCCAGTTGATGAAGTTGTGGTTGATTGATAATCAATTACTACCTAGGTAACTACTTTGAATGCTCCTAAAATCTCTCTTGGAAGATCTATAAGGGAGAAACAAAAATCCATGCATTATCCTGATGATGAGTATATACTTTTGACTGATTGAGAGTTATAAAGAAGCCATACAATATACTTACAAAGACCATCGAGTAGAAGCCATGGAAGATGATATGAAGTCACTCAATATAAGAATAGCACATAGGAGTTAGTAAAGTTGTTGAAATATAAGAGAGCTTTACCAAACGAATAGTTTTTAGAAAGAATTAGCAAGACCAACATACCTCTGCGTCTAGGTACAAGACAAGGTTAGTTGTTAAAAGTTTTGGCCAGGAAAAGGGAGTTGACTTTAATGAAATTTTCTCCCCTGTTATGAAGATGTCTTCTATTCATGTAGTTCTAGGTTTAGTTACAAGTCTAGATATAGCGGTTGAGCAGATGGATTTCAAGACAGATTTTCTTCATGGTGATTTAGATGAGAAGATTTATTGGAGCAGCCCGTGAGTTTTGTAGTTAAGGGAAAAGAAAAATATGTCCTCAAATTAGATAAGAGCATGTATGGCTTGAAACAAGCTCCAAGATAATGGTATTTAAAGTTTGAATTTTGTCATAGAAAAATAGGGATACAAAACTTTTTCAGATCACTTCTTTCAGAAGTTCTCTGATGATAATTTTGTTATCTTATTGCTTTATGTGGATGATATACTTATTGTTGGCAAGAATAAATACAGAATTACAATCTTTAAGAAGCAGTCGAGCAAATAATTTGGGATGAAGGACTTGGGACCAGCAAAACAAATCTTGAGCATTCAAATCCACAGGCATAGAGATAGAAAGGAGTTATGTTTATTTCAAAAATAATATATTATGAAGGTACTCAAGAGGTTCAACATGACAAATACAAAAGTAGCTAGTAATCCTCTTGCTAAATACTTTAAATTGAGTACTAGTCAGAGTTCATCTATTGATAAAGAAAAAAGGAGATGTCTCGTCTTCCTTACTCTTCTGTAGTTGATAGTTTGTTGTATGATATGGTTTGAATTAGACCATATATTGCATATGTCATTGGTACTGTTAGTAGATTCCTTTCTAATCCTACAAAGGAATATTGTGATGCAGTAAAATGGATATTAAGGTACCTGAAAAGTACTACAGATTTGAAGTTATACTTTAGTAGTGACAAGTTTAAACTTGTTTGTTACAGACTCTTGATTTGGGAGGCAATCTTGATAATGCAAGATTCACTTCTGGTTATTTCATCACCTTTGTAAGGGGGGTTATTTTTTGCAATCTAGACTACAGAAGTGTTATCCATTACAGAAGCCGAATATATTATTATCACTGAAGGTGCCAAAAAATTACTATGGATAAGGAGTTTATTAATGATCTTGACTTTGAGCAGTCAAGGTACATCTGATTTTGTGATAATCAGAGTATTATCTGTCTCACCGAGCGCTCCACTTTTTATTCTATGACCAAACATATAAATAGAAAGTATCGTTGGATAAGAATGGCCGTGAAAGAATAGTTATTTGAGGTTAAAAAGATATACATTAATGGCATTCCTTCGAATATGTTGACGAAAGCAGTGGTTGCAGATAAACATGAGTTTTGTAGAAAATTGGCAGGCATTTCCTCTAATTGAATACACATTTGGTCCTTTGGCTGGAGGGGGAGTTTGTTAGGCCCATGCCCATGTTGTCCATCCAAAGGCCCAATGCGCTAATACTGTTCTCTTTTAGTTCTCATTCCTATTTGGAATTGATTTTGGCTGTAAGAGAAAGCACCACTCATTATCTATAAATAGAGAAACTTTAAAGAATTGCTCTATGCGCATTTGTATTAGTCTTTGAAAAAATCTAGCACATAAGAGAGTTTTTTGAGAGAGCATCCATCAAGAGATAAGAGAGAAAAAAGGAGTTCTTTTTTGCTGCAGATTTTATTTCGACCAGTCAGCTTCAATTACGTTTCTCGATTCGTTCATCGTTGGATCGTGTTAAGTTTTGACTGCGTATTCCAAATATCTTGATCTTTAATTTTAATGGTGGTGATCGAATTTGGAGGTTGTAGCATCCGATTTCGAGCCCTAAACAACAGCTCTATTTTTGGGTGATTTATCTTCTTTCTTTAATTAATCTATTGTTGCTCTTGATGTTATTGTTGCTCCGTGTTTAACACTTGTTGTATATTTAGTTCTCCTCCTCTACATCTTCAAAGTTTCGAGATTTCAAAATCTACAGATGATGAATCTTTTGAGTTGTGTAGAGGAATGAAAAATAAGAAGATGTAGAGGAGGATATTAGCTTTTGTACTAGAAAACCAAGATGACACTATTCAGAAAAAATTACATCTGAATAGTGTCATCTTGGTTTTCTAGTACAAAAGCTGATATCCTTCTCTACATCTTCTTATTTTCCATTCCTCTACACAACTCAAAAGATTCATCATCTGTAGATTTTGAAATCTCGAAACTTTCAGCCAATTTTTGCATGGGATTGTTCATAGAGATTGAAGATGACTTCAAGAAAAGCCGTGAATGTACAGCAGGTGCGGGAAGTTCATGGTGTTTCTTATCATGCGAAATAGTTCAAATTTCTCAAAAACTATATGATAATGGTGGGAATTAGTCTTAATAGTTGACCTTTAGAGCCCGTTTGGGTTAGCTGATTTAGAGTAGCTGATAAGCATAGATGCTGAAAAGCACTTTTAAGTCTTGAAGCTGATTTAAAAAATAAGCAGTTACGTGTTTGGATAAAAGTGCCGAAATTAATAATAAGCAGCTAAAAAATTGGGTATACAAAGAGTTTTGTTTTAAAAAGAAGTATTTTAGGGATAGAATAGTAAATATTTTGGTCAAACCTAAAGTGCTTATAAGCTGAAATTTGATAAGTTGGGGGAGACCAACTTATGGCTTTTGGCTTATTTTTGACTTATAAGCACTTAACTTATAAGCACTTTTAGTTTTACCAAACGCGTAAATAAGCCAAAAAGTGCTTATAAGCCAGTTTGACCAGCTTATAAGCTTAGCCAAACACCCTCTTAGTCAAAAAAAGGCAAATATTTTTGTAACGGCATAGGTAAATTTGCTAGTTATTTATGAAGGGAAAATCAAAAGCATTTCTCATGGACAAATTTAGACCTTTTCCCTTTAAAATTAATTGAATTTTTTTTTTTTTTTGGTATTGTATTTGCAGTGAAACGTCAATTACTAATGTACTAAAATATAATGGCATCGGATTCCCAGATGTACTAAAATAATCACATTTTACCTTCATCTTCCACATTTAGTTAGCTTAAGGAAAGATGAAGGATAAAGGAGAAATTTCATGGATATTTAAATTCTATGCTTTTATGTACTCTTATATTGACTGTTTACATGATTATCACACATGCTATAATACAATTTGTATGTTTAACTTCCCAAAATGTTGAAAAAGTAAAAAAGAAGATAGTATATTATGCATTCACTGTTCTAATTAAAAAATGCTCAACAATATTTTTCAGCTGATGAAAACTTATTGCTCTTCCAAGACAAATTACAAATTCTTTTTTTCATTCAGCAAATCGTTTAAACAATAAAAATTCATATATCAAATTTAATTTGCTTGGAATATAATTGAAGCATAATTATTTTTCTTAATTGAATATAATTTCTCGATACAGCATAACCACAGCAATGACATGAAAAGGAACAATGTAATCACTGCGGCGACCATAGCAAACTTTACCCTAAAATTACTGCAAAAATTGCTTCACACATATTTTCTTAATGTCACGGCAAAACCTATTTCTTGACTTTAATACCACTTTTGCACTCATAAAGCTAAGACAATACATTAGACATATACGAGGAAACTCGGATTCTGGGAAACTAAAACATGGCAAACAACAAACCCTAACAACTCCACTTATCAAAATTAATAAATTAAAAATAGCTCAGTGCACGAAGTATTTTGTGTTTACATAGGGCCCGAGGAAGGGTCGCACCTCAAGGGGTGTGATGTAGGCAGCCTACCATAATGCAAGCATCACTAGCTGATTTTACGGCTCGAACCCATGGCTTATAGGTCACACGAAGACAACTTTACCGTTGCGCCAAGGTTCATCTTCTCCACTTATCAAAATTAAAATTAAAATAAGTAAAAGGCAATAAAAAAAACGAAAATACCAAACAAATATAATGGTTATGGGCTTAATTAGAGATTTTGTTGGACAGACAAAAGACAACTCATTAAGCACTAGTTATGCAAATTAATGACCTGATTAATTAATACGTACTCTCCTTTGCTAGTTTTGAGGAAAGCCCTTGTTTCTTGCACCCTTATGCTTTAACCCATAGGTGATCTTGGAATTTTAAACTTTGACAATAAGTAAAACAAAAAAAAAAAAAAACCTTATAATATTGAAATTTGTACTACATTAGTTTACTGTAACTTTTTACTTCTTTAATTTTTTTAATGTATTTTATCTCCGATTAAGCCGGTGACTGGTGAAGCCCTTAACCACTGCCCACATGTATTGCTGTCATTATACAAGAGATAATAATATGGTAGCATCATTGTTAACCTTCTCAAGGGATCAGCACTGGCACTGGGATCAGCACTGGCACTGGGCAACTAAGAATGCAAGAGGAAAATCAAGGGAAGCGGGAATATTCAGAATGATATATGCAGAAGCACTTCATGAGATATGGAATGAGAGAAATCTCAGGATATTTGAAAAGCAAAGCAAGAAGGCGAAGACTTAGCTAGAAACATAGCATGCATATATAATGTTAGAGCAACAAATCAAAATAGGCAGCTTATACAGAATTTTCAGTTTTGATGTAAATATAAGTAGAGAGGAAATGAGTATAGAAGGTACATGTATAGGGGATAGAGATACAGCTCAAAGACAGTAGGCTGAGTATGTAAGCCAACTGTGGTCTTGTAATGTTTCATTGGTGATTAATGAAAATTCCTAATTACCAAAAAAAAAAAAAAAAGAAAGTTCAAAAACTAAAAGTTTGATGTATTTACTTTTCATTATACAAGAGAAAATATATATTACAATATCATCTTTAATCTTCTCAAGAAAGTTCCAAAAAACCAAAAAAAGTTTGAAAGGTTGACCGAATTCTATAACTATAAATGTGGCATTAGATCAAGTATTGGTTAACAATCTGAGTAGGGAGTTGGGAAGGCAGGCGATATTATTAAAAAATTATCTGAATTAACCATCATGATGATCATCATTAGAATTGTTAATTAGTGGTGGTTAACGGTTTTTCTAATACGTACTTTTGATTCTACAGTATTCTCTTCATAAATAACATCAGACTCTTACATTTCATCTAACTCGGCCAAATACGGATGCGCCCTTATTACGGAGTCCCTGTTGTTAGAGGGCGGTTTACCATTAATGTAGAGTGTAGACATGTCCCGCATGATTCTAAATTTAATAGGGCATCGATGCAGATACCGGACACTGTCACGGTCCAAAAATCACAAGTACTAATGGCATCTAACTCGATCTGTTAGGTAAGCCAACTAACAACCAATACAAGCCAAATGAAATTATCAGAAAATAGTGTAGGATTATCTGAACTTTTACAATTAACCCAAGAACCGGTAGTACAAATCATGAGCTTCTAAGACTTAGAATTTACAAAGCTGATACAAATAATTAGACGATCTGTTTGAAGGCTACATAAACAGATTAACAAAATCTAAAGCTACCAAGGACAAAGGGAAGCTATATCCGGAATGCCCGACATCACCAACGGCTCGACTCCAAAAGTCTGCACGCAAGGTGCAGAAGTGTAGTATCAGTACAGCCGACCTCATGTACCCGGTAAGTATTTTGTCTAACCTTGTCGAAGTAGTGACAAGGCTTTTAGTTAAAAGATGTTCACTGATAAAATCTGTAATGTAAACTAACAATAGAACTATACTACTGTATAATAAAATAGAGCACACAAAACGAATGTACAAAGCAATAACGAAGTACTAGAAGAGATCACAATTCAATAGTTTCCAATATCTCGACCAATCTTTCCCTTAGAGCGAAACCCCGAACCACAATAATCACCTCAAAACTGTCATAGTGTGAAAGAAATACTCAAGACATCAATTCAACGGCACGACAACACCCTTCATGCATTTATCTCATTCTCACCAAATATGCGCAAAACAGTACCAACCGAAGGGTAGAAATGCCGATAACAGAAATGACAAAGTAGGAGATATGCAAGTAGTAATAATGAACGAGAACGTACATAAGGACATCGGTAACAGGCTAGGCGAAAAGCATAGAGGTAATGACAACAATTAGAAAAAGGAATGTAACTTCAACTAACTAGCATGGTGGATTCATGAAGATAGATATAACAAATAAGAAAGGGGACACATGATCCTTATAAATTAACAAGTAGAGACATGAATGACTAACATGGAAGGAGACCTGTACCTAAGTACAACAAAATAGATATGACATGGATGAAATAATAACAGTAGGAAGTAGGCATAATATTTAAAATTTAAGCAAGTAGACGGCATGGGCAATACAACAACCATTGAGATGGAGAATAAAGACAAAACAGTGACGACAAGTCATATAGGAACCATAAGTACGACAGTAACAATTCAAGGTAAAGACATGAAGATATCTGCAAGAAAAGGATATCACAACATAATACATGTCCCTCGTTCTCACTTGCAAGGAAACATCCTTCGTGCCATGAACTCGTAATAACACTAAAGCATGATAATATAAATACAATGGCACGGCATCACCCTTCGTGCTTTTACTCACATAACATGGCACGGCATCACCCTTCATGCTTTTACTCACAAATGATATGGCACGGCATCACCCTTCGTGCTTTTACTCTCAATAATATGGCACGACATCGCCATTCGTGCTTTTACTCTCAGATAATATGGCACGGCATCACCTGTCGTGCTTTACACTCTCCCTCACATGATAATATATAAACAATGGCACGGCATTACCCTTCGTGCTTTACACTCTTTCTTACCAGGCATATGTATATCAATGACAAAAAAGGCAGGAAGCATAATAACGTCAAGGAGGGTGTTTAAACGAATACTCCGAATGGATTCCAATCACAACTTTCCAAGGCAACAATAGTTCAATAATCCCGCAAGAGCCTTATTATTCAGGTATTCCAACAATTCTCACAAATGATCCACTACACAAGTATAGAGTCTAGTATCTCAAGAATATCGGCCATAGCGATATATTAATGATTATGCATAGTGATGACCGAATTAAACACATCAATGTATTCTCAGAATTTCCATCAAAGTTGATCAAGTTATAACAAACTAAGTCTTAGTTCCTAACATTTAATACTATTATCTTTGTATCTAGGAGTCAAGTAAGGCATGAAAAAAGAAGGTCACGTGATTCTACAAGACACAATTTATAACATAATTTACCCCCGAGCATGGTTAACCCTGGCACATGCATATATTCTCGTCAACTCATATACGTATCACCCCCCGCATGGAACAAACAACGTTAAATAGTAGAAAAAATTCCCTCAGCAAAGTTAGGCAAAACACATACCTCAATTTGGCTAACTCAATACTCAATTTAGCTTTTTCCTTTACTAATTCACCTCTGCTCGGCTAAATCTAGCCAAAGGCGACTTAAATACATCACACAATTCAAGGGAAAACAATTTCAATTAATAAAGGTGTAATTTTTATTCAATTTCTAACAAGTCAACAAAAGTCAAACCCCGGGCCCGCCCGGTCAAAACCCGGGTCCAAGGGTAGGTCTTTACTACCCATAGCCTCACGAGTCCAAATGCGTTTTTTTTTTCAAATCCGAGTCCTATTGGACTCACAAATCGCAAATTTTCATTTTTCAAAACTTTGAAAAAATCCCCAAAATTTTCCCTAGATTTCTCATGAATTTGATGTTAAATCTTATATATAATCATGAAATGTAGTTGAGAATTGAATAGAGGTACTTACCCAATGATTCGGTATGAAAATCCCTTCACAAAATTGCCCCCCATCGAAGCTAGGGTTCAAAATATAACAAAAATGAAGCTAAGCCTCGAAATTCTCAGCATTTAGCAGGCTGCAGATGTCGCATTTGCAACATGGGGTTTGCAAATGCGAGCCCCGCAAATGCAAACTACCCATCGCAAAAGCAAACCAGAAGTTTTCCTTCTGAGGTCATATTTGCGACCCAATACATCGCAAATGCGAAGGCAGTTATTTCGCAAAAGCGACAGGGGTCCGCGCAAATGCGAGGGGCTTCTTCGCAAATGCGATCTTTCCCCCAGAAGCCCAATTTCGCAAATGCGATGGCTGCCTCGCAATTGGGACTGTCGCATTTGCGAAAAAAATATCGCAAATGCGATGACACCAGTACCAGCACTCAAAAATCATGAAAAATCATTCCGAAACCAATCCCAAACTCATCCGAACCCCCGAGGCTCCAAACCAACCATGCACCCAGGTCCAGAAACACAACACAAACTCGCTCGCATGGTCAAATAATCAAAATAACCTCTATAAGCACGAATCAGAAGCCCAAACGCATGAAGATCAAAGTAAACTTCAAGAACTTCTAGAATCGCAACCAAGCGTCCAAACCATATCAAATCAACTTCGAATGGCGCCAAATTTTGCGGACAAGATCCATCTGACGAAACGAACTTACTTGAAGCTTCTAATCACGCATAACAACCTCAAAACGACAAATCGCACCTCAAGTCAAAATCAATGAACTTTGAAACTTCAACTTCTACAACCGATGTCGAAACCTATCAAATCACGTCCAATTGACCTCAAATTTTGCACACAAGTCACATTTAACATTACGGACCTACTCCAATTTCCGGAATCGGAATCCGACTCTGATATCAAAAAGTCCACTCCCGGTCAAACTACCTAAAAAACCGACTTTCGCCAATCCAAGACTAATTCGACTACGGACCTTCGAATTACAATCCGAAAGCGCTCCTAAGTCCAAAATCACCCAACGGAGCTAAAGGAACCTAAGAAACTCTATTCCGATGCCTCAAACTACCGGGCAAAGTGTAGATGCTCCAAACGACCAGTTGGGTCGTTACATCCTCCACCACTTAAACACACATTCGTCCTCGAACATGCCAGGAGTCATCCCAAAGCTATCAAACCATGATGTAACCTTACTATGCATATGCCTGGGGGTCATCCCCCGTGACCCTGCTCCATAAGAGCCTGCCAACACAACATAACTAGAGATCCTTACTTCAAAATTCATTACAAAACCCGAATCTCACAACTACACACTGTATAAGTCTGAACAAACTGTATTAAGCCATAACCATAACCCTAAGATGTAATCACATGATATACCCCATCACTTAGACACTCACAGTAGGAGCTATTGACCATCATTGCTGCCCAAAAACAAATTTGGTGCCGATAGTAAACCTCGCATCGATTAGAACCTCTTTCAAAACCTTCATACCCCGCTGATGATGAAAGAAACACGCATAACCTCTTAACCACTCATCTGATCAATAAGCCGAGAAACTCACTCGTCCGACCAAGGCCATTTCCCAGATTCTCCGCAGAAACATGGTATCATTCCTCCAAACATTCCTTATCTCAATATGATAGTGCAGATCTCAGGTCTGGAAACCTCGTCTCATCTAATACAAGCAGCCCCACCAACAAGTATCAACAATAATCTCATGGAGCCCCACACCACACGGTCCCGAACACCAACAAGTAATAATTTAGACATGACCGATAACAGTAAGAGAGTTAAATAAGAAGACTACTAAACAAGTTAGCAGGTAGGGAAATTTTAGCATTTTCCTATGAACTAGTTTCAACAAGGTGAAAGCAAAACCACACGAAGTAAATATCAGGGGTTACATTTCATCACAGTACCGTTGCGGCATGCAGCCATATCCTATCATATCAATCCACATCAAGTACCCCTCGAGCCATAATACTCGGGATCACTGATCACATGTGCGTTGTCGCGCCCCCTTTTTCCTCCGCGAAAATCGGGTTTATTACATTTGGAAGGACAACTCGTTCCCTTTTGGGAATTGGGTTTAAGAGAATTGAAGAGTCGCCACCTAATGATTTAAGTGCATTAGGACACTAAGAAGGGTTTGAGTTTGGATAACCAGAGATAGGGTAAGGGCTTGAAATTATTCCAAGGGGAAGGTGTTAGGAACCCCTCAGAATCCACTAGTGTGGTTCTCGGCCAAGCTATTGTTGTGACTTAAAGTACAAATAACACATAGGCAAGTAAGACTTCAAATAAGAGGGGATTTATCACATAAAGGCTAGAAACACACAAAGTCGGAAAGCATTAAAGAGAGTTGATTTAGAAGAAACGTTTTAAAAGATTTAAAAGAAACAAAGAACAAAGGAAAGGGGGTCCTAGGTTTATTAATAATATGGATCACCCCACACAACACCCGGTAATCACTTATACACGTGGTGTTATCGTGTGGTCATCATATCCATATCTACCCTTTCCCACCCCGTTAAGGTATTAAAGCGCGGAATAGTCTCGTTTTCTTATTGCATGCTATTACCTGCCCCGATCCTAATAGCCCCGGAGGTGCTTGGGACTACTAATCCTAAAAGAGGGAGGAGAGGTTGGCTTATTTGTGGTTTCAAAGGTAAAAATACTAGGGCGACAATCAGAAACACATATAACAAGTATGGGGAAACATGTAAACAAACGTAAGGCTCAAACAGACCTCCTTTAGACAAAGAAAAACAAGTAGTTTAGCATGTCTTGCACGTACTATTTAAGGTCTAATTAAACTTAAAAGGTTTGAGGCAGACTGATTTATTACATAGTTTAGATAAGAAGCCCGAAGCAGGCCTACCTGTTGGTTGTAGCTAAAAAGATCTGATTCAATTTATAAGTTATCCTATGGCTTGCCTAAGTGATAGACGAAAACCTATGGGCATGATATCTACAGATTTCAGAAACAAGAATATGAACTGATTACATACTGATTTAGGAAAAAAAGAAAGTTGCCAGTTAAAAAAACGAGTTTTAGAAGAGCACAAGTTCTGCCATTGGTAATACATTATTACTGCTAGTTTTAGACTTATAAACTAGTGAGGTGATTCAGATTTGGTTAAAGCTCCTATAGGCATGCTTTCTATGCGTTTGTTGACTTTAGAACACATTTTATAGACATAGTAAAAATGCAGAAACCCTATAGGCATGACATCTAAATGTTGGGTTTCATATGAACATGACATCTGATTGCGTTTGGTTATTAAGACCTATAAACACGTTTGCCTAGTGAGAAGTGGATATGCAAGAATTAGAAAGGACTTATAGGCATATTCTCTACATGCATATGCATCCTATAGACATGGTATCTATACATGAGAGTGCAGAAATCCTATAGACATAGTATCTACGTATGAGAATGCTGAAATTAGAAAATCCTATAGGCATGTTATCTACATGAAAGAATGCAAAATTCCTATAGACATGGTATCTATGTGAAAGAATGCAGAAATTCCTATAGACATGGTATCTATATGAGAATGCTGAAATTAGAAATCCTATAGGCAGGTTATCTACGTATGGAAGTGCAGAAAATCAGAAACTCCTATAGGCAGGTTATCTACCCTTTGCATACATGGTAACCTTTCCCTTTTTCACTAGCCATCCCCAAGAGTTTTATTACAAAGTTATTACAGCCCAAAAAAGTAAAATAAAGAAAAATACATCATAAATTAAAAATTACAACCAAGGAGAGCCTGATTCAGACTTCCTGTCTGAAGTATGAAGTAAACCAACTCCAAAGATCAGATTTCAAAGCCTTTCTCCCATTTGGGGTGTGTCAAAGTTCCCTAAGAGCCCCACATGAACTCCGGGCAGTGCTGACACCCCATTGCATTACCATATTAAGACATAGTGCAGTGTGGAAGGGCCAGCCCTCAAATGTACAAGTTCAGAGGGAACTCAAGGTCCCAAGGCAAGGATCACAAGAGGGGGGCAGAACTTAGGAACTAAGAGAGAGTGCAAGTGTAGAAGTGGAATTCTAAAAGGGGAAAAGGAAGAGGGAAGCAATTCACATTAACACACATAGGGATAGGGAATGGGGGAATTTGCGAGAGCAAAAGAAAAGTAGGCTGATGGGCACACCCAGCAATGGGATATGCTGGTACACCCTCCAGCCTGTTTATATAGAGGTTAAGACCCCATTGGGTCAAACTTAATTCATGGACAACAATTCATGTTGCCATGCCTTAAGCCACAACTCTCCAACACATAGGGGCAATAGGGTAGGGGAGCAAGGATTCATAACAGAAACAGAAAGATATGAGCATACTTAATTTAAACAGAAACAGTGAAGTAGACATAGATAAAAGGTGTAAATGAACACATTGTGGTGATGCTGAAACTTAAATTAGGACATACCAGTTTCAAGAAAACAAATAGGGAAAAAGCAGTAGTCTTGTGAAAGTCAGAATGCAGACAAGAAGAGAGAGTTCTATTATGTGAGAGTGAGAATTCAGAAGAGATTGTGAATTGTTAATCGTGTGTGCTGTGTGTTAAAGAGTCGTGTATTTATAGTGTAAAGTCATGAGGAAATAAGGTAAGAAAATAATTGAAGAACTGATTGTCAATCAATTACACAAGGCTCCCTTTAATTAAGGGATTCACATTCAAACGGGTATAAACTAATTAAGGAAAGAAATTAATCAAACACTTTGTGCAAAGTAGGCAATTAGGGGTGAATACATAAGAGTTTTATTTAAAACAGAATTTTGAAATACACGGTTGTGCAATTAAGGAAAGAGAATCAATTAGTAGCCAAGAAATCAGAGGTCAAAGATTTGTTATGAATGAACCGAGTCAAAAGATGGGAAAGGTTTTTAACTTAAAGGAAATTAGCAAACATGGAAATGGAATCAATTAGACCCATATTAAGAGGGGAGTATGGACTAATTACAGATTTAAAAACTATTTTAGAGGGAAGTTCATCATATATAAAGAGCATACAAACACGTTAAGCATGAAAGAAGACTGTAGTGTCATTGTAAAATCAGTAGAAAATCCAGTATAGAATAGTTCAGCAAAAGGTCAGAGTCATATGAAAACAAAGAAGTCCAAACTCAATTCAAAGACTCGAAGTCAATCTGAAAGAATTAGGGGTTTCGAAATAAAACCCTAGTTCAAGCAAACGATAAAGCAGAGATGAGAGGGCAGGCAATTGAATCGAAATCATGTTTAGAAGTTTCAGAAAAGGAACAAGCTTCTTCAGCAACAGAACTCATGAGAAAACATGATAGCAAAGTAACGTGCAATCACAGTAGAAGGATTCAAAGAACATAATGGCAAATACTGATAAGAACAGTAGAAGAAGCATGCTTAAGAGGATCTTTTAGGAGAAATTCATACAAGGTTCAGTAGAAGAAAAATAGCAAAACCTTAAGAACACAGTAGAAAGAATATAGTAGGCAAAACATAGCAGAACATAGTAGAAGAAAATACGAGAACATAGTATGGAAAACATGGTAGAAAAACATACAAGCATGGAGCATATAGAACATAGTAAAAAAAGAACATACAAGAACGGAGTATAAAAACTCAGTAGAAGAGCATACAAGAACAGAACACATACAAGAATGTGGTAGATAAAAACACAGGAGCGCAATAGAGGCAAATGCACAAAAGAAAGGGGGAGGAGAAACACTTAAACATTTTTTCAGATAACCCTAGATCGGAAAGAAAGATTTTAAAAAGTAATTTTCGGAAGAAAAGTTAGGGAAATCGTTTGAAAACTCAAAGAGAGCACAGATTCCCCACAGATCTAAAGAAATCGGAGAAAACCTCAAAGGGTTAGGGTTTCAGAAGAACCCTAGAAATGAGAAAGGCTTTGAGAGGTCATCGATCTGAGTCGGAGAGGTTGGAATCAGACTCAAACAACTATAGTATGCCGGAGCAAGGCCGGAGATGACCAGAGAACCTTGAATCGATAGAGGTCTGGGTGAAAACCTTCGAATTCAGGCCTCGAATCTTCAGGTATCAAGCACATAGGAGCAATAGGAGGTGAGTATAGGACTCCCACAGCCTGAGAAGCCATGGATTCCGGTGGGTTTCACGGTGGAAGATGATAGGAGACGATTAGGGTTCAGAGAAGGTTCAAGAGAGTTTGAGGGGGTGAAGGGATTCAAAGGCAGCGTCTTAGGTGAAATGATTTAGGGTTGAGGGGGTTTGGTAAATTAAAAAGGAATGGAGGGATCGTGGCCGTTGATCATTTTGATCAACGGCCTGGATTTATTGGGGAGCCGGGCGGGTTGGATTAAATCGGGTCATGGGCGGGTAGTTTAGGAATTGGGCCGGGTAATTTGGGATTGGGTTAATTGTGTGGTCGATTTGGGCTAAAATTGAAATAAATAGGGCTAGATTTTAAATAGCCACTTTTTCCCTTTTTATTTTATAAAATAGTAAAACGATTTCTGAAAACAAATTAAAGGTACTAAATTAATTAATATATATAAATATTAAATTAAAAATACTGGAATCAATTCAACAATTATAAACACAATTAATTCTTAAAATAGGCTAATATTGCAATTACATGCAATTTAGCTTTAAAATACTAAATGAATTTGTAAAAAAAATGTGCAAAAAATTACCTTAGCTATATTTTGGTATAAATATGAAAATACAATAAATGAATCACAAAAATGATCATTTGGGTAATAATCATTGATTTTATATTGATAAAATAGGGCAATAAATTGATTTAAAAAATAATAAAACACCTAGGCATACGTATATATGCATACATATGCCATTTGAAAGGTATTTTGCATATAAAAATATATGGGGGAAAATTGGGTATCAACAGCTGCCCCTCTTTACCCGGGAAGGATGAAAGAGTTGTCGGGTAAAGATATGATGGCCAATTTGACCGAACGGAATGGTTTGAAGAATTTGACCGTGCTCCGGTTCCTGAGCTGCCTACATATCCCTGGTCTTACAGGAATCAGGCCATATGTAATTCAGGATCCGTTGGCGGAATATGCCGATGGAGGTTTTCCAAGAACTGACGCAATATTCAGGTTTGGGATGGATGGTTAAAGCCTAATAGGGCTGCGGGAACTGGAGCGGGATCGCTCCTGCTGAGACGGCCGTTGCTTGCCGGTTTACGTGCAAATAAACAATACAAATGTATATCGTGCGTAAATTTAAACATGATGCAAGTTCCCATTGGACCGTGAATGCTGTCTTTGGACGGTTAAGATGACGTTCTTAGACCATGATGTCCTGGGCCATGAAGCGTATAAAAGGATTTGCAGGCCATGAAATGATGCTCTCGGGCTATGAGAATGATGCCTCTGAACTATGATGCCTTTGAATAATGATATGCAAGAGATTAAAAGGGGTCCTCAGACCATGGCATGACGTTCTCGGGCTATGGAAATGATGCCTCCGAACAATGACGCCTTCAGATAATTTGGCAATTTTTCAGCCCATGAGATGCAGTAGGTGGCGATCTTTCAGCCCATGAAAGCGTAAATAAAGTGGCGATCGTTCAGCCGATGCTAGATGTAAGAAAAACTGGCGATCTTTCAGCCAATGCAAGATGTAAATAAAAGCGGAGATCTTTCTGCCATGCAAGTGCAAATAAAGGTGGCGATATTTCAGCCATGCGAAATGTAAAATAGAGGTGGCGATCTTTCAGCCATGCGAAATATAAATAAGGTGGCGATATTTCAGCCATGCGAAATGTAAAATAGAGGTGGCGATCTTTCAGCCATGCAAAATATAGATAAAGGTGGCGATATTTCAGCCATGCAGAAGGAGATAAAGGTGGCGATATTTCAGCCATGCAGATGGAGGTAGAGCTTAGCCTCGGAAGGCAGAATGGTAGCCTTATGCAATGCAGGAAATGCAGATGGAGACAGTGCTTAGTCTCGGAAGGCAGAATGGTAGCCTTATGCAATGCAGGAAATGCAGATGGAGGTAGAGCTTAACCTCGGCAGGCAGAATGGTAGCCTTATGCAATGCAGGAAATGCAGATGGAGACAGTGCTTAGTCTCGGAAGGCAGAATGGTAGCCTTATGCAATGCAGGAAATGCAGATGGAGACAGTGCTTAGTCTCGGAAGGCAGAATGGTAGCGTTATGCAAGAGATAAAAGGCGAATAGTAATAAAATTTCTTAGCTGATGGTTGATAGCTGATTGCTGATTGTGATATTGTGGCTGCTGGGGATATTGTATGCGGATAGCGACTGTGAATAGGTGTGATAGTTCTGAGTGTTGTCACACCTCCTTTTTCTGCTACTACACCCCGTTAAGGGTATAATAAAAGGAGTTTTTCCAATTAAAGGACAATCGAAACGAGATTCGTTTATTAAGAAGTTCAGAGTCGCCACTTGGGAGATTTATGGTGTCCCAAGTCACCGGTCTGAATCCCGAATCGAGGAAAGGGTTTGACTCTGTATTAACAGTCGCGAACCAGAAATCCGGGTAAGGAGTTCTGTTAACCCAGGAGAAGTGTTAGGCACTCCCGAGTTCCGTGGTTCTAGCACGGTCGCTCAACTGCTATATTTGGCTAAAATCTAATTTTAATACATGTTAAACCTATAGTGCGATTTTAGAATTACTTACCGCTTTTAGTCAATTATTAAGAATGTGAACGTCGTTTAAGAACGTGTTTTCGGATCACGTCACATGAAATGCACCCGGATCCTCGACACATTCTTATTCAACGTTTTGGGATTTGGATTTGGGTCACATGAAATGCACACCCATATTTAAGAAGGTGAAATTATTAAAGGCGCGCCTAAAGTGGCTAGCGTGTTATTATCTTTGTGGGAAGCCGTGAAATTCACTAAACGGCACGCCCGGATTCTAAATATTTTGATATAAGCATTTAATGAGGGCCCCGCAATTTGTGTGTTTTGTTTGGCGAGGCTCATCTCATTTTTATTTAAAGGCAACCTAAAGCAACTACGATTTTTCTATTTTATTATTTGTCTCTAAAAGGATCTAATTAATTTACATTTATAAATTGGAGCCTCGAATTCAAGTCCGAATTCAAACAAAAGGGAGGACCCTTTTAATTTGATCCCACCACCTAATTCGAATACCCAAATTTATATTTGCAAATTAATCCCCTATCCCTAATATTTTTTTTTAAAAAAAAGAGTTTTTGATTTATATCAGTTTTGGGCCTTGAACCGTTGGCCCAGGTCTGTAAATGTTGCTGTACAGCCATTGGGCTTCAGTGAAGACCAGCCACGGACCTTTTCCAGCCTAAGGATCAAGCTGGTTGTTTGGGCAATTGAACAAGCAATGGGCTTATTTTTACAGCCCAATTATCAGGAGACCAGGCAGTAAGATTTTCAATTCTCACCCAAATTAAACTAACAGGGAGATCATAACATATGAATGCATAATCTTATGTTAGTGAGAGCACGACCAACACTATAGCTAATTTTATACCGTCTACTCACAGGAGTTTGAAATTCTAGTTTGAGATTATGCTTTCAAAGTCGGTTGCCTAATCTGATTATTCTCTTTGATTTTTGAAAATGAGACTACAACATATTCCTACTACATTACCTACTGGAAACAATTTAAACATGAAAACGCACAAAACTACAACCTACTATCACTGAGCATGGCATTTCTTGTTACTGAAATTTAATACTGTCCTAGACGGCTCCTAACAGTAATACTGCAGCTAATTAACAGATATATGTAACCACTAACAGAAATTAACTAAACTAACATGTGCTATTCTATTTTCCTAACATGAAATTGCTCTTTTACTGAAAAGCTCGAACAAACCAAAGAAATAACAGTTCAACAGTCCAATGTAATTACAATTCAAACAGTCCAAAGATTTTCCAATTCAATTACAAGTCCAACAGTCCCAATTACTACAACTACTCCTATTTAACACGAGCACACACATGTTTAAACTAAACTACAGTTACATAATAATGAAAATAGAGGTAGATTCAGGTGCGCAATGTTTCATCATTTGACTTCACAATTATTCATGTACATTGAATGAAACTCTACATCATAGAGCCAATAGTGTACCTGGAAATGAGCAAAAATGAAAGGGAATTGAGGTCAGCTAGGCAGCCACAGGATACAGCAGCAAAATGAGATCAATTTCAGGACCAAGTCGATATTATAGCACCCAGGAGAGTAACAGAGAAATAACAGCAACAAAAACAGCCCAAATCTCACTCGTTCAACCTCAGGTTTACTCCAAATTGAACTAGAACTAAAAGTTAACTTCAAACAAGCAATGTAGCAGTTTTTTTTTTTGGATTTTTTACTGGATTTTTTGTAGGTTTTTGGATTTTTCAGGAATTAAGAGCTAAAAGAAAACTGGAACTATAGGAATGCAGATTTTAGAACTTCCTTAGATTTTTAAAGTTCAAATTTGAAATTTAGAACTTCAGAGAGGGATTTTGAGGGGAAGATTAAGAGCTGGAATGTTCTGGGGAACTTTCAGGGATCAAAAACCTGTTTATTAAGGCACTAGGCCTCCCTTTTATTGGCAAGAATAGGGGCAGAAGGTTCTGGAAGTTTTTACTCACTTTCCCCCCTTTTTATTTTCAGAAATTGTACCTTAGTCCCTAATTTCATGGCTTGTTGCCCAAGTTACTGCATTAAGAATGCAGAAACTTACACTAAGGCCCCCTTCTAGAAGGCCCTAGGGTGTTCTAGCCTTGTTTTCTACCTATGGAATACCTATACTACCCTTATTTTGTTCTGAAATTACCAAGTATTAACAAACCAGCCCATTTTAGATGCCTAAACTACCCTTGATTGCCCTTAAAATTACTAACCCTAGTATGACCTATAACCCTCAACCTCCTTTTGTCCTAGCTAAAATTTAACTATAGTTAAAACAATCCTAATTCAGCTATATCCAAACAACCTAATAAGAACATCTAAAAATTCTAATTAACACTAACAAACTTTCAGCTATAACCCAATTAACTAAACTGGACCTAACAATTACTTGAAGATAAACGCTGAAATCTGAGAGACAATTACTGATCAAAATCACATATTAAAAGAACATCAAACTGATTCGAACAACTACCTATCTACTGATTTGAAACAAAATTAAACTGATAGAACAAATTTAAAGAATTTAAGCAAAACGGTACAACTTAAACATGATTAACCCAAAAAGATTCAAATTAGAACAAATTATCGAAGACAAACTCACCAGAATAAAGCAACAGAAAAAGAACAGAAAATCGAACTAACAAGTAAACATTTGAACTAATTGAACTACACCTAAATATCTAAACATAACAACGATCAAAGCAAGACTGAAAAATCGACAAGAAAAATCAAAAAATAGAACAAGACTCACTGTTATTTTCTCTTCGTTTTGATTGACTTATCGAAGTCGATTTTTTAATTAATGTTACATGTTTATACAACATATAACATCAATTACAAAATCCCCTCGACTTCTTGAAAGTGCAGAACAGCCATCCTTGAAAACCCTAGATCTAAAATTAAAGGGGGTTTGGTTAAATCCAGGGGTAATTGTTTTGAGATTTAGGTAGAGAAAGATAGGGAGAGCGTATGGTGTAAAGTTGGGGTTGTTTAGTGGTGGCGCCGTCGTGCACGGTGGTGGCGGCGCCTAGGGTTTGGAAGATTTGGGGTGTTTGGTTAGGATTTGGAGGAAAACGAGGGTGGATTTGGGGAGAGGGGAGCGAGGGGAAGACAAGGTGAAAATTTGGGATGTTTTGGACAACTGCCGCAGCCGTGGGCGATTTTCCGGCAGCGGCGTAAGGCGGAGGAGTGGCGGAGTTATACCGGCATTACAGGGGGGTACGAGGAAGATAAAAAATATTTTAGGGTTTGGGGCGTTTCTTAGACACTTTTATTTAATATTCGAGATTGAACTCAGGCCATTGGATTGGAATGACTGGACGACTCGAATTGATTGACGCCCAAACGGCGTCGTTTCAATAGAAAGGGGCAGGCCGGGTTTTAGGGTATTTGGGCTGAACGGGGGTGGGTTTTAATTGGTTTGGGCTAGGCAGAAATGAGACATCTTCTTTTTTTAATTTATTTTCTTTTGTTTTCTCCTTTTTATTTCTTTCATTTATTTTTGTATTTCATTTTGTATTTTTCTTGATTTTATAAAAATGCAAAAAATGAAACCTAATTTATTTTCAAAATTAAGCTAATTAATTCCTGAAATTGCTTAAAATCTATTTCGTGACAAATTCAACAATTGACAATTAAAAATGCAAAAGTGGACTATTTTTGTTATTTTCTTTATATTTTGTTCTTAACCACTAAATAATCCTAAAATATGAACTTAGATCCTGAATACAAATGTCAAGCATATTTTTTTATATGAATTAAATGCACAAATAAAATGCAAACAATTAATAGAAAATAACACAAATTCACAAAATTGTAAAATAATGAAAGAAAATCATTTTGTTTGAATCTTTGGGAGTAATTCACTTAGAGCAAAAATCACGTGCTCACAGCTGGCCCTCTTTGCCCGGAAACACGAAGAGTTTTCGTGCAAAGATAAGTGAGCAAATACGAGCAATTTTTGCCCGCTTGAATACTCCGTGTGAAGCAATTTTAAAAAAGTTTGACCGCACCCTGCTTCTGAGGTTGCCTACATATCCTTGGCTAAAAAGGAATCAGGTCAGTGTAGTTCGGGAAGGTTTGGTAGCTGGGACTACCAGGAGTTGTGATTTCACTGCTGTTGCTGCTGCTACTGCTCGGTGACCTCCTTATTACACCGTGTCAAAATAAAAGAAGTTAGCCTAAGCTAGGATCTATGAATTACAAAAGGGTCCTATCTATGTCTTCCAACTTGCTCTTGTGTTGCCTTGAACTTGTATTCGTATTCTTCCATTGGAATCCTTGCGTTGTTGCCTTGCATTGTAATCGGAGATGCTTTACCATTCCTCCGAGTGATGCTTGACTGCTGAAATTTGAAATATATGCCTCTATTCTCCAGGCGGACTCCTGATTGCTGACACTTGAAAAGTATTCCCTTGTTCTCCAGGTGGGCTCCTGATTGCTGCACTTGAAAAGTATTCCCTTGTTCTCCAGGTGGGCTCCTGATTGCTGCACTTGAAAAGTATTCCCTTGTTCTCCAGGTAGGCTCCTGATTTCAACAAAATAGACAAACAAAGAAAATTTTCTGCCCCAGTTTGGTGGCTGGGCGCATCATGTTATCCAATATCAACACTTGAACGCTAAAATTTGAATTGTACTTCCCTTGTTCTCCATGTGGGTGCCTGATTGCTGAAACTTGAAATGTATTCCCTTGTTCTCCAGGTGGGCGCCTGACTGCTGAACTTGAAAAGTATTCCCTTGTTCTCCAGGTGGGCGCCTGACCGCTGAACTTGAAAAGTATTCCCTTGTTCTCCAGGTGGGCGCCTGACTTCAAAAAAATAGACAAAGAAACTTCTACTCCAGTTTGATGACTGGGCGCGTTACGTTACCAAATATTAAAACGTGAAAGATAAAATTTGCATTGTACTTCCCTTGTTCTCCAGGTGGGCGCCTGATTTCTGAACTTGAAACGTATTCCCTTCTTCTCCAGGTGGGCGCCTGACTGCTGAGCTTTGAAATGTATTCCCTTGTTCTCCAGGTGGGTGCCTGACTGCAATAAACAAAGAAAACAAAGAACATTTCCTGCCCCAGTTTGGTGGCTGGGCACAGATGTGAGTGTTAAATTGAATTATTCTACCAACTATTATAAGGATTTGAAAGCTAAGTCCTATTATCCAGGGAGGTCCTGACAACTCCTAACAGTTACGAACCTAAGTTATATTTTCTAAAGGTAGTACTCCCACCACACTTGTTATCAAAAAGACTTTAAACTACTCCCCATTATCCAGGAGGGTCCTGACAATCTTTTAGCTAAAAGTGCGACTTCCACTATATTTTGCTATCTAAACCGACCTTAAAACTATGCCCCATTATCCAGGAGGATCCTGAAAACTTCTAATTGAATCCTATCTTGAACATGCCAATTTTGAAACCCACTTATGCTCATTTGGGGTACAGTTATGCTAAATTGTGCTACTCATGATTGTCTCGACATTTAAACTAAGTCCCATTTTCCAGGAGGGCCCTGAGAGTTTCTAGTCATACCTGTTTGGGTGATGCCTTTCCTTACGGAGGGTTTCTCCGAAACAAACAAGACTTCTGCCCCTGTTTCAATCAAAGAAAGACCTTGTTAATATAAAATGGTGGCTCGTTGATGGCATTCTTGCTAGGTACGTCCCTGCTGCTGTGCTTTACTCCGACCCACTTCCCTGGACTTGCCTTGAACCCCCTCGACTTCCTGACCGAATTTTAACCCCCTGACTTTGATGACCCAAGTGTTCTATCCCGTATTGTTGTTTTGTGTTTCTGACCCCTCTTTTGAAACTTCGCTTCTTCCCCACACTTATCTGATTAATCCACCGATGAAACTTCCAGTGGTCCTTTATGACTTACTTTGCCTTTTGACATCCTTGATATATTCTGGCCCTGTTGTGTTGTACAACTAGGAAGCTGGTAGTTAGCCTTGACATTCCTTCCTTTTGTTTCGAACAGAACTGACACTGAAACATCTTAAAGATAGACCTCAAAAGAATGAAATGCAACGACCTCGAGGGTTAAGGATAAAGAGAATCCGAGAATGGATGATTTGCAGAGAATAAGACTTATCTGAGTGGAACAGCTGGTACCATTGAGCATGCCATGCATTTTGGATTAACCAGCCCAGTCTGTCCAACCAATCAACTTTCGATTGCCACATTTGCTGTTCCAGACTTTCATAACCTGATTTCACCCAAACCCAAACCTTGCTCATCTTGCAATGTCTTGAGCAGCTTTTGACCACAGACTTGTTTCATTTGCTTGTCAGAAGAACTCACCTTCGCCTTACGGTGCCTGTGAGGGTTTTCACTAATAAGACTCTCTCATATTTGATTTCTCTCAACTCACTTCGCCTTACGGTGCCCGTGAGGGTTTTCACTAATAAGACTCTCTCATTTTTTATTTCTCTCAACTCACTTTGCCTTACGGTTCCTGTGAGGGTTTTCACCAATAAGACTCTCTCATTTTTATCATTTTCTTCTTGCACCGGAGTGTAGCCCCTGACGTGAATCACTTTACTTGCTCGTATTGGCACTTCCTGAAGATTGATCAGAAGGTCTTTCTTTGGACCGTAATGCAGGCTTTTGGATGAGGTTAGAAAGAAGGGTATCCAAGGCTCAAAACAACTTAACATGGGTTCACAGTTACAACTTTCGTAATCAAATTTCTCACAGCAACCACAACTTCTGCCCCAGTTTCTTCCGTGGGGACTTTTGGGATTTTGTTTCGGTGTGACTGAACCTCAGGGAGAGGCTGCCTACGTACCCTTTCGGGATCAAGTCGAACGTAGTTCAGGTCATAAAATTACTTCGTTGTTGCGATCTTTCCTTTTCTTCCACTTTTCTTTTCTTTCTTTTCTTTTCTTTTTTTTTCATTTCTTCATTTTTCTTTTCTCTCTTTTTTTCTTCCTTTTTTTTTCTTTTTTTTTCTTCTCTTTTTCTTTTCTCTTTCCTTTTCTTCTTCTTTTCCTTTTCTTTTCTTTTGGACTGTGTTTTCTTGTGTTTTCCTTGCTCGGGCTCCCGAGTTTTTATTGATTCCGAAAGAGGGGTACGAAAGAAAATAAATGAGGCCCAAAAGGGACAACAAAGGATAAAGTGTTTGGATAGCAGAACAAAATGCCTTCGTCATTTCAATCTCAAAAATATGCCAAATACAATAAAGTATTACTAAACCAAGAAATCATACATAGTATCGCTTGACTGCATCAGAGTTGATAGCCATTTCTACACATTTTCCTTCCACATCTGTCAAATATAATGCGCCATTGGACAACACTCTGGTTACAACAAATGGCCCCTGCCAGTTCGGGGCGAACTTTCCTTTTGCTTCAGCCCAATGAGGTAAGATACATCGCAATACCAATTGCCCTACTTCAAACTTTCGCGGACGCACCTTCTTGTTATATGCTCTTGCCATTCTCTGTTGGTACAACTGACCGTGACATACTGTTGCCAATCTCTTTTCATCAATCAAACTTAGTTGTTCCAAGCAGGCTTTAACCCATTCAACATCATCAATTTCTGCCTCGGCAATAATCCGAAGGGACGGGATTTCAACCTCTGCGGGTATTACTACCTCGGTGCCATACACCAGTCAATAAGGAGTCGCCCCTACTGAAGTGCGGACAGTAGTGCAATAGCCTAAAAGGGCGAAAGGTAATTTCTCATGCCATTGCCTGGACCCTTCTACCATTTTCCGAAGTATTTTCTTGATGTTCTTGTTAGCTGCTTCGACCACTCCATTCGCCTTAGGACGATATGGGGTGGAATTGCGGTGCGTGATCTTAAACTGCTGACATGTCTCTGCAATCAGATGACTGTTGAGGTTGGCACCATTGTCCGTGATGATTACCTTCCGGATCCCAAACCGACAGATGATATTCGAATGCACAAAATTGACCACTGCCTTCTTGGTCACAGATTTGAAGGTCTTCGCCTCCACCTACTTAGTGAAATAATCAATAGCTACTAGAATGAACCTGTGCCCATTTGACGCCGCTGGCTCGATCGGCCCAATGACATCCATTCCCCAAGCAACGAAAGGCCATGGTGCTGACATTGTATGCAATTCAGATGGTGGAGAATGAATCAAATCTCCATGTACCTGACATTGATGACACTTGCGCACGAAACTGATGCAATCCCGTTCCATAGTAAGCCAATAATAACCTGCTCGGAGAATCTTCTTCGCCAATACATATCCGCTCATATGAGGTCCACAAAACCCCACATGTACCTCGGCCATGATAACTGTAGCCTGTTTAGCATCCATGCATCTTAATAAACCAAGATCTGGAGTTCTTTTGTACAACACTCCTCCACTGAAGAAAAATCCACTTGCCAAGCGTCGAATTGCTCTCTTTTGATCCCCTGTAGCCTGTGCTGGGTACACTCCCATCTTGAGGTATTCTTTGATATCATGGAACCATGGCTCACCATCAAGCTCTTCTTCAACCATATTACAATAAGCATGCTGATCTCGGACCCGAATCTGCAAAGGGTCCATATAAGCCTTATCTAGATGATGCAACATTGACTCCAAGGTAGCCAAAGCGTCGGCAACCTTATTATGAATCCTTGGAATATGCCTGAAATCTATTGATTGAAACTTTTGACAAAGTTCATGCAAACATTGCCGGTACGGTATGAGCTTCAAGTCTTGTGTTTCCCATTCCCCCTGAATCTGGTGCACCAGAAGATCCGAGTCACCCATGACCAAGATTTCCTGGACACCCATGTCTATAGCCAACCTCAAACCCAAGATACATGCCTCGTATTCAGCCATGTTATTAGTGCAATAGAAACGAAGTTGAGCCGTTACAGGGTAGTGTTTCCCTGTCTCGGAAATCAGTACTGCTCCTATCCCGACGCCTTTGGTGTTGGCAGCCCCATCAAAGAACAGTTTCCATCCTGGCTTCTCGACTTGTTCTAATTCTTCAACATGCATTGTCTCTTCATCGGGGAAGTATGTCTTTAAAGGTTCATATTCATCATCAACTGGATTCTCGGCCAGATGATCAGCCAACGCTTGTGCTTTCATTGCAGTCCGGGTTACATAGACGATATCAAACTCCATAAGCAAGATTTTCCACTTCGCCAACCTCCCTGTGGGCATGGGCTTCTGAAAAATGTACTTTAACGGGTCCAACCGAGAGATGAGATAGGTGGTGTATGATGACAAGTAATGTTTCAACTTCTGCGCTACCCAGGTTAAGGCACAACACGTCCTCTCAACCTGAGTGTACTTCAGCTCATACGATGTGAACTTATTGCTGAGGTAGTAAATCGCCGCTCTTTCTTTCCTGTGATGTCATGCTGCCCCAGTACACAACCAAAAGAGTTATCCAAAACTGTCAGATAAAGGATCAAGGGTCTTCCGTCAAATACTCCTTAATATACTCGGGTGGACTAGCCAAATACTCCTTAATCTTGTCAAATGCTGCTTGACATTCATCCGTCCATCTGACCGCAACATCTTTCTTTAGCGGCTTAAAGATGGGCTCGCAAGTCGTTGTGAGCTGGGCAATGAACCTGCTGATATAATTCAACCTGCCAAGCAAACTCATCACCTCTTTCTTGTTCCTTGGCGGCGGTAGCTCCTGAATGGCTTTGATCTTGGACGGGTCTAACTCAATACCGCGTCGACTTACCACAAACCCCAACAACTTCCCAGATGGGACTCCAAACGCACACTTCGCTGGATTAAGCTTGAGGTTGTACCTGCGGAGCCTCTGAAAAAACTTCCTCAGATCCTTGACATGGTCACATTGCTTCCTTGACTTTATGATCACGTCGTCTACATAGACCTCGATTTCCTGATGTATCATGTCATGGAACATGGTGGTTATTTCCCTCATATACGTTGCCCCTGCGTTCTTCAGCCCAAATGGTGTGACCCTATAATAATACGTTCCCCAAGGAGTGATGAATGCCATCTTTTCCGCATCCTCCTCATCCATCAAAATCTGGTGATAGCCCGCATAACAATCCACGAAGGAACCAATCTCATGTTTGGCACAATTGTCAATCAATATGTGGATGTTTGGTAGTGGGAAGTTGTCCTTCGGACTCGCCTTATTGAGGTCCAGGTAATCTACGCACACTCTGGTCTTCCCATCCTTCTTTGGCATAGGCACAACATTGGCTAACCAAGTGGGATACCGCGTGACCCGGATGACCTTTGCCTCAAACTGCTTGGTGACCTCTTCTTTGATTTTCACACTAATGTCTGTTTTGAATTTCCTTAGCTTCTGCTTGACAGGAGGGCATGCTGGGTCAGTGGGCAGTTTCTGGACCACCATATCAGTGCTTAAACCTGGCATGTCGTCATATGACCATGCAAAAACATCTTTGTACTCAAAAAGTGCTTTAATTATCTCTTCCCTGAGCTGAGGTTCCAAATGGACACTTATTTTTGTTTCCCGCACATTCTCCTGATCCCCTAAATTGATTGCCTCTGTGTCATTCAGATTAGGTTTGGGTTTTTCTTCAAAATGGCTTAATTCTTTACTGATTTCCTCAAAAGCTTCCTCATCATCATATTCTATTTCGTCTTCACACTCAATTTCTTGTATTATTATGTCTGAGTTAGATTGGCATTTAAGACTGGGCTGAAGACTCCTCATGCATGACACATCAGTGAAACCAGCGTAAAAGGGACTGTACAAGAAGGAAAAGAAAGACAAAAATGAAAACTATCAGGAATGAAAAAGGAGGGAAATTGCATTTCATTAATATTTAAGATAACAAGGTTTAACTCATCCAAACGGACGGAACACAGCATCCGAATTACAACCTTGGAAATAATCCAGATTAAACTGAAAGGAAATCAAAACTAACTACCAAGACTCCCTCCGAGTAGGAAGGGGAGTTGCTTGCCAATTGTTAAGCTTTGCCTGGAGCCCCACGAACTGAACATCTGCCTTGCTTGGACCTTCTCCGGCCTCCAACACATTCACCTCATAAAACAACTTTTCAAACCTTTCAATCAGCTCCTTGTCGGGATCAACCACACCACTGGGCATTGCTGTTGCTAGGCGCTTCTTAGTACCAGGCCTGACAAAGGAACGGGAAAGGCGGGGAATAGGTTTTGGAAGGGTCCATGCTTTCTTTTTCATTCTTCTAGCTCGCCTTATATCTGCGCAGTGGGCTTGAAGCCTAAACCAAAAGTATCCAGGTTTGCAGGAAGGGATACCGGCTGTACGATGCCTTGTAAAGAAGCACCCAAGCCTTTTCCAGGTACAAATCCGTTCTTCAGCATTTCCGACGCAACCATGACGGATGCAACAGCTACTTTTGGCACAGGAATACACTCACCTTCCAAGATCTTTTCAACCGATACCGTATCAAAGACTTGATAAACCCATTGTCCTTTGTCGTCTTCAGCTTCTATGAAAGGCACAATGGCACCACCCAGAGTACACGAACTATCTTCCCCATGCACCACAATCTCTTGCCGGTCCCACTCAAGTTTAACCATCTGGTGCAAGGTAGATGGCACCGCTTTTGCTACATGGATCCAGGGTCGGCCTAACAGGAGATTGTAAGAGACGGCCACGTCGAGCACCTGGAACTCCATAGTAAATTCAACCGGACCTATCGTCAGTTCCAACACTATATCCCCAACCGTTTCCTTGCCTCCTCCATCAAATCCTCGCACGCAAATACTATTCTTGTGGATTCTCTCACTGTCCACCTTTAACTTTTCCAAGGTGGAGAGAGGGCAAATGTTTGCACTGGACCCGTTATCAACCAGCACCCGGGTGATCACAGAGTCTTCACATTTCACCGTGAGGTAGGGCGCTCTATTATGCTCAGTGCCTTCCAAAGGCAGCTCACCATCAGAAAACTTAACCCTGTTGACCTCGAAAATCTTGTTTGCTATTTTCTCTAGATGGTTCACAGAAATCTTATCAGGAACATGGGCTTCATTCAAAATTTTCATCAATGCCTGGCGGTGCTCATCTGAGTGGATTAGTAATGATAGCAATGAGATCTGTGCCGGGGTCTTCCTCAACTGTTCTACAATGGAATAATCTTGTGCCTTCATCTTCTTCAAGAATTCTTCTGCCTCTTCTTCAGTTATAGCTTTCTTTACTGGTACTGGATTATCTTTGGTAATTTTAGCTTTTCTCAGTTCTTCAGGAGCAAAGCATCTTCCTGAGCGAGTCAGCCCATGGGTTTCACACACTTCTTCCTTAACTTCCTTCCCCTTATACGTCACTGTCACTCGGCCATAATTCCATGGGACGGCTTTTTCACTGATTACTGGTAATTGAGTCACTGGCTTGATGATAACCGGCTCTGCGCGAGCCCCTTTTACAATCACAACGGGCTTGACAGCTGCCCCCGATACTACCACTTTAGCTAGTTCTTGCTTTACTGCAACACTGCTCAAAAGCTCCTTCTTTACCACCACAACTGGTTTGCTAACTGTCTCTTCTACCTTGATCAATGCTCTCCCCCTTGTTAGTTTCTTACTTGATCTATCCTCACTAGCCCTGATCATCATTACAGTTTGTGAAGGCTTCTTATGCTCTCCCTTTTGGACTAGCTCAATCATATGGGTCTCATGATGGGTTGGAAATGGATTTTGGGTGATGTTAGGCGTTTCTGGGGCTTGCACTTCAATTCGGCGGGTGTCAATAAGCCCCTGGATGGCCGTTTTCAAGTGCCAACATTTTTCTGTGTCATGTCCCGGAGCACCTGAGCAATACTCGCAACTCACAGAGTGGTCCAGATTCCTTGGGGGAGGGTTTGGCAATTTGGATTCAATCGGACTCAACATGCCCAACTGTCTCAATCTGTGGTATAAGCTGGTGTAAGATTCACCCAATGGAGTGAAAGTCTTCTTCTTTTGCAGCCTATCATTCTTAAATGCAGGGTTAGGTCGAAAACCGGTTCCAGTGGGATTTCTGTTGGTTCTTGGGGGTGGGTAGGTGCTTTGAGCTGGGTAAGTATTTTGTGGGGTGGGTGCGCGCCATTGCGCATGGGTAGGAGGTTGGGGGTATGTTTGGGCATGGTGGACAGAGAAATTGGGGACAGGAGGTGGGTAGTAGTGTTGCGGTGGGCCATATAGGGTGTGTGGGTAGGTTTGGGGATGAGGGCGAGGTTGGTGATAATATGGTGATGGACCTCTGGACCAAGCTCTTGATTCCACTACTGCAACATCTTCTTTCTTTTTCTTTCCCAATACCCCTCCAGTGCCGCTCTGAATAGCCTGGGTAGTTGCCTTGATTGCCGAATAGCTCATAATCTTGTTAGACTTGAGCCCCTCTTCCACCATACTTCCCATTTTCACGACCTCGTTGAAAGTTTTTCCCACTGCTGACACCAAGTGACCATAATAGGTGGGTTCCAAAGCCTGTAGGAAATAATCAACCATCTCGCTCTCTTTCATTGGAGGATCGACTCTTGCCGCCTGCTCTCTCCATCGGAAACCGTATTCTCTGAAGCTTTCTCCGGGCTTCTTCTCAATTTTAGTCAGTGACAGACGGTCCGGGACAATTTCGAGATTATACTGAAAATGACATGCAAATGCTTGGGCCAAATCGTCCCAAGTGTACCATCGAGCATGATCCTGTCGTGTGTACCACTCCAAGGCTGCTCCATTTAAACTTTGACTGAAGTAAGCCATCAATAACTCGTCCCTTCCCCCAGCTCCTCTCATTTTGCTGCAGAACCCCCTTAAATGGGCCACCGGATCACCATGTCCATCATATAAGTCAAACTTGGGTAACTTGAATCCTGCTGGCAACTGGACATCGGGAAACAGGCACAGGTCCTTGTAGGCTACACTCACTTTTGACCTCCGAGCCCCTACATATTTCTGAATGATTGCTCTAAGCTCTTAACCTTGCATATCATTTCCTCTTACTTAGGGTTTTTGGGAGGATTTTCTTCTTCAGCTGAGAGATCAAGACGGGGAGTGTAAGAGCATGATTCTGGTGGTTTAAAGGTGGCTTCGGGCGGGTAATACTGGTTATCATGGGTTTGGAACAAAGGTTCGCTAGAGGCTCTGTGTAATGCGACAGGTGGAGGAGCCACAAACACAGGAGTAGCTGGCGGTGGAGGGCATGGAATTTGTTTGGGTGGTGGAGGTGGTGGTGTTTGGGAGGTGGTTCCATAGTACTGCTGGTAAGTAGGGAAAGCCGGAGATGAGTTCCCTGTGGGAGGATCTTAAGGCTGAGCTAGTGGTGGGGTGTATGTGGGGTTAGCAGGATAGGCTGGTGGTGGATGTCCCTTTGACCAGGCCTGGTACATCTCGGCCATTTGTTGCTTCAGTTTATACATTTCCTCCTTCATTGCATTAACGTCCACTACTTCCTCCTCCCTAGACGGGTCGACAATGCTTGCTTCTAATTCCTGGTTGACCATGTTTGACTTATCCTTAGAGCGGGTGTTGTAGGGATGGGTTGCCAGAATGCCAGTCAACTTAACCACTTGCCTGGACTCATCAACAACAACTTTGTTAGCGGTTAGAGCATTAACAGATAAACGACCGCACATTTGGGAATGAATGCACCTAAGCAGTTAACCATTTCTATTATGCCTTTGCTCGGTTGCATGCGTCATCCCGGCTTTTCCTCATTTCTATGTGCCACTTCCTTTTTTGTTTTTCCATTGTTTCTTGCCGCTCCCTCTTTTTGCATTTTCTCTCTTATTTTTCTATTTTTATTTGATTACGGTCGAATCCTATGTAGATTGCCTACGTATCATGACCCCGCATGAATCAGACCGAGCGTAGTTTGTGAAGAATAAATGTAAAGTAGAAGCAAAATATTTTTGGGAATTTCAATTTTATTGATAGCAAATACGTCTATTACAAAGACTCAAAACAACTAACAGACTCTAATGCAGAAAAGAACTACAGACTCCACCATCCCTATTCCATTTTAACGAAAATACAGACTCAACCAACTGACTGACTTTTAATGAAAAGGAAATACAGACTCTAGAATGAAATACAGACTCAAATGACAAACTCTAGTAGAAAAGGAAATACAGACTCAAAGGGCAATTATGAATACATTAAAGCTCCTGGTGCCCGCGGGACATCGTTCGGTCTCGCCGCGGGACTATATGCAAGTTCCCCTTGAAGTCTGTCCAGGTCACTCATTATCTGCTTCACAAATATCATCACTGATGCAAAGAAGGTGGTACGAGTCATGTTCTCGCACACTTGGCGTTTCCTAGTAATGGAGTGAGCAACAGTTAAGATTCTCTCTCTGATTCTGCCTTTTTCTTGAAGCAACCGCCCTATCTGTTAGGCCCTAGCCTCCAAAGTTTGCTCGGCTACCTGGTTTTGTTCCTGGAGTTGTTGCAAGTCCATTTCTACTTGTGCCAATGCCGTGTAGCAGTGCTCTCTTTCAACTTTGAATTCTTTTGCCTGTTTGATCATTTTGTTCTCTGTGGCAATGACCTTTTTCTTTAACCTCGTGACCTCATTATCGTATTCTTCTTTCAACTGCTTAACCATGCGGGCCCGTTCTTCCGCGTTTTTAGCCAATTGTTTCCGAACCCCGGCTAATTCCCTTTCTGCTTTGTTGAGGTCAAAAATGTAGTCATTCACTTTTTGCCTTAGATTTTCTATAAGCTTTGCATCTTTGGCACTCCTGACGGGATTTTCGGCCGCTAACTTCATCTTTTGGATTTGGGCTCGTAAGGCTTCATTCTCTTTGACCAACTTCTTTCTCTCACCCTCATCAGCCGAGGCTTGCACGCTGTTTTCAAATTGAAGGTCTTGGACCTGTTTTTCCAATGCTCCTATGCGGGCCCTGTACTCATTTTCTTTAGCTAACCAAGCCCATTGTTCTTGTGATGACTCGGCAAACTCCCGGATGTGAGGTCTTTTAGCTAGACTTTCATGCTCATATTCTCTCCTATACCAAGCAAGGTATCCTGGTGACACTTCGCCTTTGGCCCGATCCTGTATGCAAGTATCCGCTTTTAAGTATTGACATTCGTTCCAGATCTGGCGGACTCTTGCTTCAGGAAACTGTCCGTCAGGGCTAATCTCTACCACCTGAGCACTAAGATCGCCGTCTTTTGGCACTATTTGGCACCTCCCGAGTTGCCTTAAAACCCGATACAGGGCATAAGGCTGGATGCTCTTAAGACCCATCAAAAGGAAGTGCGGCCCTGTTGCTGGCATATATATGATTTCATCGACAGGCAACCAACCAAATGTCCACTCTATTTGACTAGCAGTGAGGGACCGAAAGTATGAAATCCAGCCCGTGAATCCCTCGGGCAAGCTGATCCCCTTAATCCTTGTGTAAAACTCTTCTATACATGTCTTCTTTGTAGACCTATAACTCAGGAATTGAGGACGACGGCACAGGTGTTCGGTCATCCATATTTGCAATAATAGATTGCACCCCTCAAAGAAGTCTCCCCCGGCTTTGCAGGCTGTAAGAGCGCGGAAGATTTCGGCTAATATCATGGGCGCAAGAGTGATTTTGGCTTGAGTGAGTAGAGTGCTGACGACCCCGACTATTTTTATATCAATGTTTCCGTCTTTCCTTGGAAATACCACAAGCCCCAGAAAAACTATCATAAAAGCAAAACGTCTGTGCTCCTTCCATTTTTGGCGGTTCCCTTTGCTACATATCTTGTTTTCCGGGTTGTTGAAACCTACTATGTGGCCATATCTGTGATATATGAAGTGTGGAGTACAAAAGCCATTTGCCAAATCTGCATTGTGGACCGTCCTGCTTATTTTCAGCGAGTCTAAAAATCTGTGCACAGCCACAGTTCTCGGGGCAACCAAGTACTTATGCCTTAAAGGAACCTCATCTTTTCCGATG
>NW_017674669.1:0-1228 GCF_001879085.1 Nicotiana attenuata | reverse complement strand
GGAGGTTGGACCCGATGAGGGTTGCCTACGTATCTCACATCCGGTGAGAATCAAACCTGCATAGTTCGGGCAAATAAAACTAACTATTTTTGAAAACAAGACTCTTTTGTTTTTGTTGGCAAATACACTATTTCTGAAAGCAAGACTCTTTTTTATATTTTCTTTTTCAGTGGCAAATAAACAAACTAATTTGAAAATAAAACTCTTTTTTATTTTTCTTTTCCATTGGCAAACAAAACAAACTAAAAAAAAAAATAACTTTCTTCTTTTTCTTCCATTTTCTCAAAAATCCGGCAGCATTTCGGCACTACTTGGACATTGGTTTTTCTTAATATAGGTAATTAACTCTCTACACTGCTATTTTCTCTTTTTCTCTTTTTGTTTTTTCAATTTTTCCCAGATATTCAAAGCCGGTCAGCATGCGAGTCCAAAACAGATAAATGCACAAGTAGGATGCATCAGGATGGTCCATTATTCCGGGTACACCTGTCCTAGACGGACCCAACCCCTGTGTTGAGTCCCCTAAGTCAAAATGCACGTGATGCAGATAAGCGTTCCTACTAGGGATCCGGCATGAGGTCAAGTTATTCTAGGTTTAAAACCTGGGTATATGTTCTAGACTGTGTACCCGAGCGGACAACTCGAGTCGAGGACGGGGGCTACGTACCGGGAACCAAAAGGCCATCCGGCTTAGTAACTTGTCCGGCATCTTTCTTATTTTAAGGTATGACACTAACAGAATAGGGAGTCTCCACCAGTGAGCACATCCCCGGAGGTGAGAAGAGAAGGGTTTCACCACAGTTTATATACAGTTCAGATAATATCAAAACGGTAAAGCAACATTTGCACACTTAGCATGAAACATGTAGGAAAATCAGATCAAGCCAAACATAACAATTATTCTAAGCTCGAATTCTTAAACCCTGAACCGAAGTTTTGGGTTTGTGTCCCCAGCAGAGTCGCCAGAGCTGTCACACATCCTTTTTTCTACTACACCCCGTGAAGGGTATAATAAAAGGGAGTTATTTCCAACTTGAAGTGACAATCGAAACGGGATTTTTATTAAAAGAATTCAGATTCGCCACTTGGGAGATTTATGGTGTCCCAAGTCACCGGTTTGAATCCCGAATCGAGGAAAAGGTTTGACTCTGTTTAACAGTCCGCAAACCAAAAATTCGAGTAAGAAATTCTATTAACCCGGGAGAAGGTGTTCGGCATTCCCGGGTTC
>NW_017674668.1:80606-89130 GCF_001879085.1 Nicotiana attenuata | reverse complement strand
AGGGTCCCATTGGATCCCTGGCCAATACCAGCACCCAAATACTTAACAAAATGCAGGACAGGTGCAGTGTGGGATTACCAGCCTTGTGCGTCAAAGTTCAGTGGGCACTCAGAGGCACCCAAAGCAATGCTCACACGAAGGGGGTAGAACCTATCTTCTAAGAGTATTGTGAAGTAGAGGAAAGTTGATAAAAAAAGAGTTTACACAGAGTTGAAGGGTTGCACACAAGGATAATGAGCAAAGGGGACAAATAGATCACATTAAACGATCACCAAAGGATACAGAGACTTAATACAAACTTACTAAGCATGGGTACACAAAATCAAAAGAGTTTAAAGAGACTTCGAAATGGTCAGATTTAGACATAAAAGTAAATAATGACAGCATGTAGTAATAACAGGTAGGATTAGGAACAAGCTGTAGTCATGAGCATACGAATATCAACAGGCAAAACAGGAATCAATCACATGTTGCACAGCAGAAGCATAAGTAGAAAACAATTAGGAATAGAACACACTGAAGCAGTAATAACCATGTTGGTTTGGAACATGGAATTTAATCAGAACATACCAGTAATAAGAGAACACAGCAGAATGCAAGAGCCAAGTATAAGCACAATATTAGCCTTAGCTTTTCAGCTGGCTAATGATAGTCAGGAGCAGGGAACAGAGCAAAAGAGATAAGTAACACAAGAGAGAGAGAGCAATGTGATTGCTGTGTTTATTTGTGATATGCAAGGTATTCGTGTCTTTTTTCAAAAAGAGAATGGGGGGTACTTATAGTACTGAATACGAGTAAACAAACAAGGCAGCAGTCCCTAATTAAGGAACTGACATCAATCATAACCAAATTAGTATATGGAATCTCCTGTATTAAGGAATCAAAGTCCAACGGTAATAAACACTTATTTAAAAGGAAAGAAATCACAAAGCATGGTATTATCACATAAGGAAACAGAATAGCATAAAGTATGCAATAAAGAATAGGTACATGATACTCTAATTAGGGAAATAGGTCAGGCAAATCAATCAACATATTTGTGCACACAAATAGGGCAAAATGCCACTTTGATTCTGGAAAATAGTTTTCAAAATTGAAAACCTAGGAAATTAGTATTAATCGAGGAAAGTATCCCACAAATTAAGGAAGCAATTTTGAAATCAGTACCAAACCATAAGGAAAATATGTAGAATCACAATATATGGCAAGTATCACAATCTCAAAGAGGGCTTGCAAGAATCAGTATAAAACCACCATGTAAATAATCAGAGAATCCTAAGCGAAGAACACAGAATGGGAGGGGAATGGAACGCTAAAAAATTAAAGCAACGAGCACGGAACTCAGAGAAGAACTCAGAAGAACACACAATCGAACAAATAATGCAAACACAAACATATAAAGCTAGGGTTTCATCATACTTAAGAAAAAAATGATTAGAAATAGTACCGAAAATCACGAATTAGTACTCAAAATCAGAAAATAAAGTGATTTTAAAAAGGGGTTCAGAAACCCTAGTTTCAAAAAGGGAACAAAAAATGTTTAAAACTTGAGCAATCGTAAAGATCGAGTAGAGAGTAGTGCAAAACATAAAGGCGTGAGTTAAAAAAAAATCGTTAAAAAATACAGAGATTCAAGAGGTTTGGGTCGAGATTAGGGGTTCATAAGAAACCAGTGAGAAGTAAGAGAAACCTGGCTGTGAAACTCAAGGATAATGGTGTTTATAGCACCATCGAACCAAAACCCATCGGAGAAAGGCCGGAAACAGACCCAAGCAAAGCTTCAGTGACCGTCTTGTACGGTGGAGACTCATAGGGTCTCAGAGATGGAGGGAACCGGCGAGATAAGGCTTCAAGGCGGCTAGTGGTCCAAAGAGGTGAGGCTGGAGGTGGCTGGAGAGACGGTGAAGGCCATCGGAGGTGAACTACAGCTTCACCAGCTCACGCAGTCCCAGCAGCAAATAGGCTCTAGCCAAGTGTCCTCCTTCGTTTCCTTCAACATTCTGGCAGTTTTCAATCCTCTGGATGAACTTCTTTTCCAAATCTACTAAACCCCGCTCCAGATACCCTAGTTGCTTGTTGGCGCTGACAGCCTTTGATGGGCTTCTTGAATTTCCCGGTGCTCACTCTCGCACTCCCGAATCCTCTTGCGCAATTGGTTGTACTTAACTTGCACCTCAGCCTTTTCGTCAATGACCCTGTGACCTCGAACAGACCCGGGTTGTCCTAACCCACTATGATCGTCCTCCAACCAACTTGGATAGTATGGAGTATAACCAGCATGGTACCTGTCTGGTTCTATGGAATCTTTTCCCAAGATGATCTTGCAGTGCCACATATGCTAAGCTTGGCACTTGTATGGACTATCGTCATCTTAAAAGTCGGCCCTGAAGTGACTCATTTTGTCGACCCTTGATATAACCTGCTTTAATCCTGCCTCCTCATGACTCGGAGGGGAACATAAGGATAAGTTCCTCTCAGACCGATGAGTATAAGAAACGGTGCGTCCCGAGATCGGACGATGAACTCCTCAGTAGGGAACCATTCGAACATCCATTACACCTGGTCCTCTTTCAGATTTTCAAACAATTCTACCCACCCTTTAGCGTCTTCTGGTTGGGCAAACATGTTAGGAATATAGTTCATTCTCCTTGGCTGATAGAAGGCGATATGATCATCCCAGTCTCTGCGTAGAATCTCTTGCCGATTATCACCCCTCTGGAGGTGTTCCATGAGCCAGAGTTGAAGTAATAAGTTACAACCCTCAAAGTGATTGGCCCCTCATTGACAGTCTTCCAAGGCTCGGTATATCTATGCGACAATCATTGGTACTATGCTAAAAGGTTGCCCGCCAATCCTTTCCATTAGAGTCTTGGTGACCATGGCTAGTCTAGTGTGGATCCTAGCCTTCTTCATTGGAAATACTATCATCCCCAAAAAGCAGAACATAAAGACGAAGACTCTTCTGTAGATAGGCCCCAATGATGTGAGGGCGAATTCATCCGGGCGAATTCATCCAGATAGTTGAAAGGAATGTAAGAGTCCTTCAAACAGGTCAAGTTTGGGTTTTTCATTAGTCCCATCATTTTGAGGAAGCCCCTACCCTTGCGATTTTTTGGAATAAGAAAACCCGGAGTCTCCCAAGGAATACCAGCTAAACCTCCTATTTCCTCGAGCAAAGGTGTCATTTCAAGGTCCCCGAAGCGGAACACATATCTGTCGCTATCCCAAAATAAAGTTGCAGCCTCTATCATTTTGTTGTCGGGTTGGATTTCCAAAAGAGAAGGCAAATTTCCCAAATATTTGCGGACAAGTGTCTGATCACTGGAGTGAAGGTCTTCCCACCAGCTTACCAACCTTGGGTGAATGTTGGTTACCACGCCAAATCTGGGGACTTCGTGCCTTATTTTCTGCAAAACAAAGTGTTAGACCCTTACCCCCGCCGGACTCGACTATTTAAATATCAATAATTGGCACAAGCAGCATTTAGTTCTCCAAATAAATGCACAGACGTGGTAATGTCCGTTTGGTTTCCATGGAAACCAGTGGACTTTGGACAAGACTACCTTAAAGAGTCATTATGCGGACAACATAACTGACTCAGCTAGGTTTAACAGTGATGCATGCACAATTGAACAGAGTAAGGTTTCTATGGGGTGTTAGACCGGTACCCTTGAGCGGACAACTCAAGAGGGAAAGGTGCGGAACTGTCGACTGCACCGCTGATCGACCGGTTTTACAACAAATACGCCTTTGCCAAATTTAGAGGGGGATAATATCGGAAGGGCGCAACCACTCATTATAAGCATTTCCATGGTATTTGTTTGGCACGAGTGGAATAAGATGTTGAAGATGCAATTACAAGAATGAAACAAGTTGTCACGTATTTGCACGTTCATAAAGTAACGATTACAATAATTGCTCATAATTACAACAGTATTGAAGGAAAGCGGTAAAAGCATTTAAAGAGAAGAAAACAAAGAGCCAATTCAGTTTCCTAGTAGAAAAGAGATAAAGACATTAAATAAAGGCAATAAGGAAATAGTAAAGTCACAAATAACATGAAATGGTAAAAGCCTAAAGGAAAATCCCCAGCAGAGTCGCCATGCTGTCGACGCCCCCATTTTTTTCTAAGGCAAAAATCGGGTCTACGACATTTGGGAGGACAACTCGTTCCCTTTTGGGAATTGGAATTGGAATTGAAGAGTCGCCACCTAATAATTAAAGTGCATTAGGACACTAAAAGGGTTTGAGTTTGAAGAACCAGAGTTTGGGTAAGGGCTAGAAATTATCTCGAGGGGAAGGTGTTAGGCACCCCTCAAGATCCACTAGTGTGGTTCCCGGCCATGTTATAATTGTGACTTCACATAATCAAGTAAGCATTAAGGGCTCAAATAGAAGAGGTTTGCATATTACATCGCAAATAAGTTGAAACTGTGAGGAAGAGCGCAACAAATTTGTGAACAAATTCTAAAAAAGCAGATAAAAAAGAAGAAAAGGGAAGGGGGGGGGGTCCTAGGTTCTTGATTAATATGGATCACGTCAATGCAATATCCAGTAATCACTCCTCAGAAGAGGGGGCTACATGGGATATTAACGTATCGGTCATCATCTCCATATCTACCCTTCCCATCCTGTTAAGGTATTAAAGCGCGAAATGGTATCGTTACTTATTGCGTGCTATTACCCGTCCCGTCCTATAAGTCCTGGAGGGTATTTAGGACCACTATTTCTATGTGGTAAGGACTAGGCTGAACCCTCAAATTTAATGGATAAAATGCTAAGCGACATACATAACATATATGACCGCACATAAGGGAACATACAAAGACAAATAAAGGCTCACAGATCCCTCCACAAGTTAACACGTAATTAGCACGCCTCAAACACATTTAAGGTCTCAAAGATGGGAGTAAAAAAAACAGGAACGTTGAAGTTAAAACAGTAGGTTTCAAGAGGACAATCTTATAACCTATCGGGGAAAGCAAAAGGATCAGTTAAGATCTAAGTGACTTGAAGAATGTTCAATTTTCAGAAACACGACTAAAGACTGCAGTAAGATTTAGAAGTATACATCCTTTTAGAATATAAATAAGAAATCATTGAAACACATTTTTTTTTTGAAAATAGAATGAGGACATTGAAGATACAGTAACTTGACAAGATCCCATAAGTATTCAAAATAGCACGCTTCTGGCAGAAAGGGTAACCCAGTAGTTCGAAAACATAATAGAACACACATCAGCGAGAGTAAACAGATGCACAATTTCGAGATTATTTTGAAAATAGGGCGGGAGTTTTAGTAAAACGGAGTGAACTTCAGAGAGGCAAAACAAAAAGCAGAGTTCAAAATGTTAAAGGAGGCTGATTGGTCCTAAACTGGTAAAAACACGATTAATCAATTCTTATCGGGCCTAAAGTTTGCCTGGGCGTCGTATGTATTGCCTAATTGTCTTAAAGGGTGAACATGCATATTTGATCCCTTTTTTTTAGTTTCAAAAGAGGTACACAAACAGTTAGCCATACTTGTATATTAGGTTAAGCATGCTAATCAGGCGTTTGACAATTGCAACTCAGGCAGGTATGACACCTTAAGTAACAGGATGTCTAATGCACATAGGAGTTCCTAAAACATGATCTCTAAATGTTAATGAGAATGCAGCAACAGTTATTTGCTTATTACAATTATTGCTCGTTATTAACTGATCATGGTTGCAAGATGAACATGATAACAGACTGAAAGTAAAGAACCTAAAGCAGGATCTCTAGTGAATGAGATGCATGTCCTATACATGTTATCTATTGCGCAGATAAGTAAATAAAAATCCTATAAGCATGTTTTCTACCCATTATTTGAGCTAAGCATGCATAACCCCCCCCCCCCCCCATATTCACTATTCAGCCCCCAATCGTTTGTTTACAAATTATCACAAACCCATAGTATCTGAATTACAATAATAAAGAACAAAAAATAAGAAGTTATGCTATAGGGAGCCTTCAATCAGGTCCATTCTTCCAACCTCACTCCTTTCGAGTTTCACAGCCTTTGCCATGGGCTGGGTGCGGCAAAGCTCCCTTGGGTCCCATTAGATCCCTGGCCAATACCAGCACCCAAACACTTAACAAAATGCAGGACAGGTGCAGTATGGGATTACCAGCCTTGTGTGTCAAAGTTCAGTGGGCACTCAGAGGCACCCAAAGCAATGCTCACACGAAGGGGGTAGAACCTATCTTCTAAGAGTAGTGTGAAGTGCAGGAAGGAGAGGAGAGTTGATAAAAAAAAGAGTTTACATAGAGTTGGAGGGTTGCACACAAGGATAATGAGCAAAGGGGATAAATAGATCACATTAAACGATCACCAAAGGATACAGAGACTTAATACAAACTTACTAAGCATGGGTACACAAAATCAAAAGAGTTTAAAGAGACTTTGAAATGGCCAGATTTAGACATAAAAGTAAATAGTAACAGCATGTAGTCATAACAGGTAGGATTAGGAACAAGCAGTGGTCATGAGCATACGAGTATCAACAGGCAAAACAAGAATCAATCACATGTTGCACAGCAGAAGCATAAGTAGAAAACAGTTAGGAATAGAACACACTGAAATAGTAATAACCATATTGGTTTGGAACATGGAATTTAATCAGAACATACCAGTAATAAGAGAACACAACAGAATGCAAGAGCCAAGTATAAGCACAATATTAGCCTTAGCTTTTCAGCTGGCTAATGATAGTCAGGAGCAGGGAACAGAGCAAAAGAGAGAAGTAACACAAGAGAGAGAGAAATGTGATTGCTGTGTGTATTTGTGATATGCAAGGTATTCGTGTCTTTTCAAAAAGAGAATGGGGGGGGGTACTTATAGTACTGAATACGAGTAAACAAACAAGGTAGCAGTCCCTAATTAAGGAACTAGCATCAATCATAATCAAATCAGTATATGGACTCCCCTTTGATTAAGGAATCAAAGTCAAACGGTAATAAGCAGTTATTTAAAAGGAAAGAAATCACAAAGCATGGTATGATCACATAAGGAAACAGAATAGCATAAAATATGCAATAAAGACTAGGTACATGATACTCTAATTAGGGAAATAGGTCAGGCAAATCAATCAACATATCTGTGCACACATATAGGGCAAAATACCACTTTAATTCAGGAAAATAGTTTTCAAAATAATGAACGAGATTGAAAACCTAGGAAATCAGTATTAATTGAGGAAAGTATCCCATAAATTAAGGAAGCAATTTTGAAATCAGTACCAAACCATAAGGAAAATATGTAGGATCACAATATAAGGCAAGTATCACAGTCTCAAAGAGGGCTTGCAAGAATCAGTATAAAACCACCATGTAAATAATCAGAGAATCCTAAGCGAAGAACACAGAATGGCAGGGGAATGGAACGCTAGCAACAAAATTAAAGCAAAGAGCACGGAACTCAGAGAAGAACTCAGAAGAACACACAATCGAACAAATAATACAAACACAAACATATAAAGCTAGGGTTTCATCAGACTTAAGTAAAAAATATTTAGAAATAGTACTGAAAATCACGAATTAGTACTCAAAATCAGAAAATAAAGTGATTTTAAAAAGGGGTTCAGAAACCCTAGTTTCAAAAAGGGAACAAAATGTTTAAAACTTGAGCAATCGTAAATATCGAGTAGAGAGTAGTGCAAAACATAAAGGCGTGAGTTAAAAAAATCGTTAAAAAATACAGAGATTAAAGAGGTTTGGGTCGAGATTAGGGTTTCATAAGAAACCAGTGAGAAGTAAGAGAAACCTGGTTGTGAAACTCAAGGATAATGGTGTTTATAGCACCATCGAACCAAAACCCATCGGAGAAAGGCCGGAAACAGACCCAGGCAAAGCTTCAGTGACCGTCTTGTACGGTGGAGACTCATGGGGTCTCAGAGATGGAGGGAACCGGCGAGATAAGGCTTCAAGGCGGCTGGTGGTCGAAAGAGGTGAGGCTGGAGGTGGCCGGAGAGATGGTGAAGGCCATCGGAGGTGAACCAGAAGGTTCTAGAGAGAAGGAGGAGAGGAAGAGACGAAGAGAGAGAGACTGGTCTCGAAAAAAATGAGGGGTCAAGGGGGGGTAGATTAGGGATTAAGGAAAAAAGATCTGGGCCGTTGATCTTATTTGATCAATGGCTCAGATTAATTCAGAGCTGGGCCGGGTTGGATTAGAGATTGGGCTGGGGCGAATTTAATTGGGTCTTGGGTCAATTGGATTTAATAAAATCTGATAGGGGTAGGGTTAAATTGGGCTAAAATTGAAACAAGAAAGGCTATGTGTTAAATAGCCAATTTCCCCCTTTTATTTTTTATAAAATAGTAAAAATGATTTTAATAACAAATTAAAAGCACTGAACTAATTAATAATATATAAATATTAATCGAAAAATACCGAAAATGATTTTATGATTGTAAAATGCTGTTAATCGTAATATAGGTTATAATTGCAATTTATGCAATTTAACTTAGAAAATACCAAACAGATTTGTAAAAATATGCAAAA
>NW_017674668.1:66791-78356 GCF_001879085.1 Nicotiana attenuata | reverse complement strand
TATTGAGAAGTAAGATGCCAATTGAAATTTTATTAAGGCAACATGATATAAAATACTATAAAGACAAATTATAATTAAAATAATTAATATTCCTAATATTGATCGTGCAACGCGCGGGTTCTAATACTAGTACTCCATTAAAAGTAGAGTCCTAGTTTTACTCCAACCAAATTAGTTACTAGTATTTCCTTTTATAACGTAAATCAGACTAACTTTTCCATGTTTTTCATCGACAAAATTAGTGAAGTAAATCTTCAACACTCTTTGACAGTCTATAAAAACTTAAATTCTTTTTCGAAATAACTAATTTCATCGTAAAAAAAATTCTGCATTTATCAAACTAATGATAACCTAATACGTATCTTCCGCCTATTGTTTTATCACCTAACTATAATTAAGTAAGTGTAATTTCAATTGATTAATTACTTAACAATGATAAATTAGTGTAAACATGGGATACATGGTAACTTTTTACCATGTGGTCTTCAAATAGCATTTACTCATATATTTTATTATTATCAAAAGAAAATGGAGGATTATTATAGAGAACTTTCAAACACAATCCTGAGCATTTAGTTGAAACACATAATTTCAAGTAGGGCTATTCAAAATCGAATCATAACTGTTAACTGAATTTCAAAATTGGCTTATTGGCTTATTAATATTAGGTTATCAGGGTAATTATTGGTGAATGGATTGAGATTTTATAATCAACGGCTTAACAGTTTGGAGTATGGCTGTCCAACGGGACGTCCCGTCCCGCGTCCCGTCCCGTCCCGTCCCGTCCCGGTCTCGTCCCGTCCCGTCCCGTCCCGTCCCGCTTCAAGTTAAATGGGATGGGCCAATGTTAAACGGGACACAGGATGGGACGGGACGGCCATTTCGTCCCGTTTGTCCCGTCCCTTTTCGTCCCGTCCCGTCCCGCGTCACGCCTAAGTTTTTTTTTTTTTTTTTAAAAAACTATCCGTTGGGCAACGGCTTAAATGGCAAAAATAGCCGTTGCCAACGGTCCAAACAGCCCCTACACCCCCCAAACACCCCTAACCCCCCCCCCCCTTCCCTCCCAAACTTTTAATATAACCCCTAAGTTTATTAAATTACACTTTGGCCCTATTTTCTACTATAAATACCCCCCATTCTTCTTCATTTTTTCCCGCAAAAAATCAATCTTCTCTCTCAAATCTCTTACATTCTAATATTCTATCTATATTCTATATTATTCTCTCAATTTTGTTACTATCAAGTATCAAGTATCAACTATCAAGTATCAAGTGATATCTTTCAAGTTTCAACTTTCAAGTATTTGGGCAAATTTTTTGGAGCAACTTTCAAGCTTCAAATTAATTCGTCAAGTATTTGGAGCAATATTTCGGGCAATTTCTTCAAGTTTTAATATTTAATCACGGTGCACTCGTTCCATCTCCTAATTTTAATATATAATTTTTGCGTATCATTTTAGTGCTTAATTTTTGTGTTTACTTTACGTGTTATATTTTCGTATTTCATTTGTGTGTTTAATATTTGTGTTAGCTTTTTTAATTTAGTTTCGTATTTAAATTATGGCACCTAAAAATGTATTTGGTATTTTTAAAAAAAGTAGTAAAAAAAGTAGTAAAGGTGAAAGTAGTAGTAATCCTAATCCTAACCCTTCTCCTAGACCTCCTAGAGTTAGAAAGCATATTGATGAAATGACTCATGTTGATGAAACTTCATTTTCCCAACCCCCCACATTTTATGATGTTCATGTCGGAGAACAATTAGATCATGAAACTTTACAAAGACAATTTGGCAATGATATTTTTTTTGAGGATGAAGAAAATGAGGATGAAGAAAATGAGGAAGAAGAATTAGATGAAACACCCACTAGTCCCGCAACACAAGCTCCAACTCAGAGTCAATCTCAGTCTGGAGCTTTACCCCCTGTACCCCCTGTAAGGGGTAAGCCTAAGGTTGAACGTCCCAAAACATCACTTGTATGGAAATTTTTTAAACATGATAAAGTCAATCATCGTGCTATCTGTGAAAAATGTAAGCAACAATTTGCACACTCAGTATGTGGTGGGACGGGGGGTTTAACTAGACACTTAAGAAGTGCTCACAAAGATTTATGGATACAAGCTAACATAGAAGCCGGAAAAATTATAGATCCTACCATCAGGTCTGGCACTCCTAGTGGATCTGGTTCTAATCAAATTCAACAACAATTTGACCCTGCTTCTGGTCATGTTTTACGCAAATATAATAAAGATAGAGATCGTGAGAACTTAGCAAAAATGGTGGCTGTCTGTGGCTTACCTTTTACTTTTCCTTCTCACCCTGCTTTTGTGCATTATATACAAGAAACTTATAACCCTGCTTTTCAAGGTTTTCCTAAGACCACGGTTAGAAATGATGTTTTTAAATTTCAAACTGAATATCTTCAGTATATTCGTTGTGTATTTTTTCACTTGGATTGTAAAGTGTCTATCACATCTGATATAGGTCGTAGTCCTAATGGTTGTGATTATTTAACTGTTATATGTCATTGGGTTGATCATCACTGGAACTTGCAAAAACGTATTATTGGTTATAAATTTGTTGATTCAAAACACACTGGAGCATATATTGCAACTACTGTTCTACAAATACTTGATTTTATGGACTCGTTAATAAAGTTCTAACTATCACCTTAGATAATGCTTCTGCTAGCACAACCGCGGCAAATAGCTTAAAATCTAGACTTTGTCCAATTAATCCAACAATTTTTCATGTTAGATGTGCATGCCATATTTTTAACTTGGTTGTAAAAGATGGTCTTAATTTATTTTCTGATGCTTGTAGTAAAATACAACATGCTTGTGGCTATATTTTTCGTGCTCATAAACAAAGTAGAATTCGTGAATTTGCTCAACAATGTGCTAGTGCTGGCCTTCCATTTAGAAAAGTTCCAAAAGATGTTTGTACTAGGTGGAATTCTACTTATGAAATGCTTACAGTTGCTTATGATTATCGGGTGCCCATCCAAAAGGTATTTAATATGCATAATGCTTACCCTGTTGATCAAATTGTTGATTCTGATTGGGATGAGATCAGAGAGCTTACTAAATTTTTAGAAAAATTTTATTATGCTACAAAATAATTTTCTGGTATATATTATCCTACTATTACACAAATATTATGGTATATTTGTGGAATTTCTATTGTATTTGGTAAGTATAAAAAATATCCAACTTATGCACAGCCATTAAAGAAATGATTTTAAAATTTAAAAAGTATTTTTTCCCTATTCCCGAAGTTTATTTAATTTCTACACTACTTAACCCATCTTTAAAATTAAGAGGTACAAAGGGACTTGTTCGTAAAATTTATGAGAATTTAGAAATTCAAGAAAATGAACAACCATCTCTCGAAAACTGCCAAGCTAGCATATATTCTTATGCTAGATCAATGTTTGATAAATATAAATCTATGGATACAACTAGTACTGAAANCTAGTACTGAAACTGCTCCTTCTACTTCTAAGTCTGGAGCAGAAGTTTTATGGGAAGATATGGATGATATAACAGGTTTTGATTCCTCTATTGATGATGAACTTGATTCTTATCTTAATCAAGGATTGGAAAATATTAAAGACGAAGAAGGCAAGGAACAACTTTTGTCATGGTGGAGGGAGCGTGGCAAGGCTTTTCCAACACTTTCAAGTTATGGCCCCGAGATATCCTGGCTATTCAAGCATCATCAGTAGCATCGAAGAGTGCTTTTAGCGCGGCAAGATTTCAAATTGGAGATCATAGACATTCATTAGCGGAGGACAGTCTAGAAATTTCCGCTTATTCAGAGATTGGATTAATTCAGAAAGAGAAATCTGGTTTTGAAAAACTAACCACTAGGGAAGAAGAAGAATACAATGAGATACTTACCACTGGGAGCGATGACGGCATGGAGCTCATGGAACATCAATCAACATTGCCAATTCCAGTAGAATGTCCAAGAGATATTATTGCTAAGTTACAAAGAAGCTATATAGGAGCTTACAAATATTAGTATGATAATTTGTAATTGGCTACTAAGAGGCCTAGTTCAAACAGAACCCTTCCTAGAAGGTGGCTGCGTAGATTAGGTGCTCTTCAAAAGAATTATATTTGTATTTGACATTTGAAAGTTTTATTAATAAAATAAAAGGCTCTAAGCGATGAATTATTTTTATGAATTGTCTTAGTTACTTAATAGTTAATACTTTGAAAAATATTAAATAAATTATAACTCTATTATAAATTTATATTTACTAGATTATTTCATTACAAGTCTTTTGTTTTAATATTTTATAATTCTTTACTTAGTTTTCTAATTTTCTTTTTAACATACTAACATAGTAATATTTAAGTTTATTAAATAAGTCAAAAATCTAGCCGTTGCAAACTTTAAAAACATAGTAATTTTCAAAAAACTAGACGTTTTTTTATTAAAAAAAATACACTTAAGGCCCACGAACCCGTCCCGTCCCGTCCCGTTCCGTCCCGTCCCATCCCGTTTGTTAGCGGGACGGGATGGGACGACCGTTTCGTCCCGTTTGTCCCGTCCCGTCCCGCCACCGTCCCGCTTAAATGTCGTTCCGTCCCGTCCCGTCCCGTTAATTTCGTCCCGTCCCGTCCCGTTAGACAGCCATAGTTTGGAGTAGATTACTTAATTTCCGTATCGAATAAACTGTTAACCCATTATTAATTTTTATATTTATATTTTTACCTCTATGTATATAAAGTACTATTTGAAATTCCATATTCTTATCCATGAGAATGTATGGGGAGAATGTAAGGGTGGCACACAGTAAAAGATTTTTGAGAGAAGAGAACAAAAGAATCTCTAGTCCTGAGAGTTATCATCTGAATTTATCTCGAATTAAAGCTGCTGGAATTTGAAAGTTATTCCTACGAGGAAATGAGTTTCCATGATCCTTTGTTTGTATAGTAGAATCCAGACTGATATCTTGAAAAAAATTGTGTCAGAAATTTTAATGTGGCTTCATATATGTTCCCCGTTTTTTTTTATTGCCTACGCTGTCCGGATTATGTTTTATACAAAATGTTTAATCATGTATAAGTTTCAAGATAAATGTTCATTATAGTAATTGAATGTGACATACCCTAAAATTTTCCTTGTCAATAATTCTCTAATTCTTTTTCATTGTCTATTTGATTTCGCCTGTTCGCCAGATAATCGCTAATTTGTTATCATTCTGTTCGATGTCTTATTGATTGGCTAGTAGATTACTATATTTATAAACCAATAACCGATAAGCCAGACTGTTAAGTATAAATATCCGTCCGATCCGCCCGACAAGCACCCTAATTCCAAGCAATAACGGTACTACTTAGCAAATGACATCGACACAAGGATTTAATCATATATACTGTTAATGTAAAAAAAAAAAAAAAAATCACACTATCAATAATTTTAACCTATGATCAATGATTAATTGACATGTTACCAATAAAATCTTATCATATAAGTTACTTGTAAATATTTTATAGATGACCTGATTATGATAATAGGTTTGATTCGATTTTGCGTCATTCATTTGAACACCCCTAAATTTCAATCTTGGTCAAATTCTAACGTATAAGTTGGTAATATTCTTTGACAATAAAACAATAATGGACTAACGAGAATGCAAAGAGCAACAAATGTAACCAAAAAGTTCACAGCACAGGGGAAATTCTATTGCATCTGTGCCAGTGTATTGTCATAATTTAGTTGTGTATTGGTTTTGGGATAGGCGCGACGGAATTACCACTTTACTTTATATCATAATTGATGTTTCCGTCGAATTATTTTTCAAGCAGAGTAAGCCAATTGTATTTACACATATTATTATTACTAGTTTCTGGGCAAGCGCGATGCGCGTGTACCCCTATTAATGAGTAAATAATTTTTAAAAATATTACGAATATTATTGAACAATGTGTTTGAGCTATAAAATAGAAATTAAAAAGAATTAAGTTCGAAAATTTATGAATGATTAAAAAAAAAAAAATCATGCCCAACATATAGGTCCTCAATGCCTTAATGTAATTTCGATATATAGGTTATGTATTCTTTTTTTAAAGAATGAAAATAGGATACAATTATATTTTCTTGCCAATGATGCATTATATTTTGAGGAAACCAATAATGCTTCTGCCCTCTCTGTTAGATCGATACGCCATTGAAGTAAATGGCAAGCTTCTTTTTGTCAAAGTCAGTCCTTGGTCATAGCTACACAAAGAACAAATACCATTGTTGGGACACGTGTTGCGAGTACGCGACATAACTTAACCTAGACGATAAATTATTACTTCTGACAAAAATTCAAGCTTCTTGAATTCATAATGGATGATAAAAATTCCAGATCGTAGTAGGACTCAGAAATCATGAAATTCAATAAATTTTGAAAGATATATAATTTACAACAATATTGAAAAACCATATTATGAATATATGGTTAAACTCTCGGCCAAAAAAACAGTTAATCTTAATTCATTTTGCTTCTCTTTTAAGTCATTGCTTAAGCAAGAAGATTAAGAGTGGTAGAAGATAGAGAGTTAGAAAATTCATTTTCTTGTAATTTTTGACTTTGCCTCTCATTGATGAAATTACTTTATGGTTGCAATAACATGAAAATAAAGTAACAAAGAGAACACTGCTTCCTACTGAAGACAATAAGGATTATGGATTATTTCCTAGCCAAAACTTGCTTAGACAGAGTATAGCTATGAAAATATATTTAATGGAATAACCAAGACACTCATAAAAGTGCATTAACAAAAAAGTAATAGTTTACCTGTTTGACAAGCGAAGATTGATTCCGTGCATGGCAAATGGCGAATAGGTATGATAAATCACAAATGGAGTAGAAAAAAGTAAATCAAGAGAACAATTGGGAGGGAAAAACAAAAGCAAACAGAAGAGACATAAATAAACAAAAGAAAGAAAAAAATTAAAGTGGACTCGTTGTATGACCATTTCAAGTTTCATTACTTACTCTTGTTATTTGAACATCGTCATCTACAATTTCTAAAGATGGCATTCACAGGAAACTTTTGTGAAGCAATTGTACCTATAAACAAAGAAGAATGTTTACAAATTAGCAAAAAATTCAAAATTTATGTTGAAGAAAACATAAAGGAGGACGGGAGAAGATGAAATGGTAATCATAAATGTAAAGGTTTAGCATTCTAATTCCAATTCCCATGCTTGTAGCTATCATTTACCATTTAATCTATCCGAATTAATTATCCAAATTCATTGTGTATTTATCTGGAGAAGCTGAATCAATAAGAAAACTCTTTAGCTCAAAAATTATATTCGTATTTTATAAGCTTAAAGACAATCGAAAATATATAGGGGTAAATCGTAATCAAATATAATAATCTCAAGAGATGATTATTGCTTCAAGAATGTTTGTAGATCTGTAAGTGCGTAGTGAAATAGACTTAGCTTAAGAGGGAAGCAATGGTTGGAAAATCAAGAAAGAGATAAGAGAGAGAGATAGAGAGAGAAATTGTATTATCCGAGAATCACCATCCTCCTATTACAATGTGGAGGTCTCCTTTATATAGTAGGAGACCTCCCTCGAAATAATAAAAAAGGTATAAAAGTTGGTGGCTTCTACTCAGTAAAAAGGTCAGGCACTAAACGACGTCACTTCTTCTCACCAACTTGGGCTGTGCCCTCACTCGGGTCGCCCTTATTATAAGGGACGTGCCCATTTGGCGTGGGGACGTTATGAGCCAAATTTAACCCTATACAGTTAGTCCCTCCGTTCGTTGGAGACGTACTCGATGACCGTCTTCAACGGACGGACATGCACGATTTGCTTTTTACGGAAATTTGGCCGCGCCCATAGGCGCCTCTTTCGAAGAGCGTGAGCGTGGATAATATTTATTGGGCCGTTGACATGCGACCCCCTTTTTTAAGGTGACGTCACCAGTCACATGCGCCATCATTATTTTTGGTTCCCGAGACTGTTCAGAACATGACGTGACGTTTTGGCTTCCCGCGCCAGTTTCAGAATTGTGCCTCTTCGATTTCCGTGTGCCTCATTCCTATAAATAGAGGAGTGGTTCAAAGAGATTCATCTTTCGAACCTTCAGAGAGTTTCCCTTTGTTTCTTCATCTTTCTTTCTTGCAAGAGTTGTATCGCTTTCAGAGAAATACCATTTCTAAGGATCGTATCTCTCATTACTAACACTTCATTCTTATAAATCGTATCATGGTGAAACGCCGTCAAGAAAGCAAAAGGACTAAGGACGGCGCTTCTTCTAGGGTTCCGCCCCCTTCCGATGGTGAAGGGGAAGAAGTGGAAAAGACCCTTGTTCCTTTAACGGTAAATAATGTTTTATCGAAGGATTTGAGTGTCCGGAAAGATTTCAATACGACATGCCCCTCTTATCCCTGGGAGCATAGCGAGTTGCTTCAGTCTCACCTGGACGCCATTAGAACTGGATACAACATTCCTGGCCATGTTGAAATGGCTCCGGCCGGGACGGACTATGCCAATGTGCATAGGCCCGGGTTCTGCACATTCTATGAGTACGCTCTTTGGATCGGATATAGCTTTCCGCTTAACCCCCTGGTGGAAGAGCTTTGCCGCTTCTATCATGTATGCCCGGCTCAGCTCACACCTTACGCCCTGAAGGTGTGTCGAATCCTTACCACGCTTGCGAGTGAGGCCGGGACCGTCGTTTCCGTTCACCACCTGCTGCAGATGTTCAGCCCCAGTTACATGAGGGGTACCATGCTTCAATTGAGGAGCCGTGGTAAGAAGAGCTTTGTGGTGAGGACTGACGACAAAGCTAACCGCGAGTTCTGGCGTAAATTCTTTTACGTTAGGACGAGCCATCTGGTGTCCAATCCCGAAGGGTTTCCGGAGATGTGGAATGCAGGATGTAAGTATTTCTGCATGTAATTTTGCGACGCCTTGTTTTGACTGACCAATCACTCTTTGACTTTCTTTTCTTTTGTAGTGGTGGCTCGCTCACCCCGTCCCGTTGACGACATTAGGTCGTGGGTGGCGGGGTTGATACCGCATGCGGAGAGATGCCGTACTTGGGCTGAGTTCCGTAGATTGTACGGCCCAACTGGTAACAACCTTCCCTATTTCTTTTCGTTTTGTTTTAGCTTGGAGACTTTTTTACCCGATGTGCTTTTGTTTGGAAGGTCGGGGTGTTTCTACAAAGACGAAGAAGAAGAAAACCGACGCTGGCCCGTCTAGGGTAGAGTACGACTCCGATGGGGGAGACATATTCGTGGGCGGCTCGCCTAGAGATAGCCCCCTTTCGACTCCTCAGCAAGGGGCTACATCGGTAGCTGCATCGGAGGCGGTGCCTGAGGCTGCTTCCGTGGAGATACCTGAGGCCGTACCAATAACGGCACCTGAGACCGTTCTTGTGCCGGTATCTGAAGTCGCTCTAGCGGAGGCGACTTCCGAAGGAGAGGAACCGCCAGAGAGAAAGAGGCGGCGACTGATTACTGGCAAAGGAATTGTAACCGAAGGCGCGAGGCCTAGTGAGCCCCGCCAAGAGCCGAGGCCAACTTTCATGGCCGAGGCCATTCGTTCTGGGAGGATGGCCCCTCAGAGAACAGCTGCCGCCGCCCGTTCGGTCCGTGCCTCAAGAGGCGGGCCGTCTTCCGCTGTTAGAGGAGCGGCCGTGGAGATTGAGAGGACGGGCTCTGAAGCCGCTCTTGGAGAAGCACCGGGCAGCTCGGCCCGCGTGGAGATGAGGGAGGGCAGGTCTACTCGCCGTATCGTGATCCCTGGTGGATATAATTTGTTAGAAGACAGCGAGCAGGCCGCAGCGGACATGACCTTGTTGTGTGCGGCTGCGGAGCACGAGACGCTGAGAAGTGTAAGCAACAGGGATCTGTCGAGGCGGGTAGCCGGCTCAGCTTTGCAGGTAGCTTTCAGTTTTTTTTTTGTTTTGTCGTAAAAAACGACTGTGGTACGTACTGACGCGTTTCTTCTCTTCTTTTCAGACCCTCATCTTGGAGGTGGAGAGGAGGTGGCGTGAACAAAAGAAGGCGGCCACCTTCACCAAAATGGCGAAGAAGTATAAAGAGGTTCGTGCCAAGCATCAGGCGTTGGCAGACATGCTTAAGCAGGACCCCCAGTTCCGGACGTTCCGTGAGGGCCTTGAGGAATCAGAGGCTCTTTTGAAGAAGAGAACGACTGAGCTGAAGGAGATTGATGAGCAAGTGATGGCTGCTTTGGCTCGAAATATCGAGCTGGAAACCCTCCTTCAGTCAAAAGAGGAGGACTTGGAGATAAGCCATGGGGTGGCGGCGGAGGCTGCGGAACTGCGGGCCCAGGTCACGGCCCTTACAGCTGAGCTTGATGCTAGGACGGCCGAAGTTGAGGTTCTCAGGCGAACTGCCCCACAGGATGCCGTGCATCGTGAGGCGCACGAGATGTGGGTGTATCATGACGCCAGGTTGGTTGTTTTTGAGGAGTTTTTGGCGGCAGGTCGAGCTTCCGAGGCGGAAGTTGAAAGGCAACGGCACTTGACCCGTGTTGCCCGTGAAGCGGCCGGTTATAGCTCCGACTCGCCTGGTAGGGAGGGCTGTAATTCTGAGGACGTCAACCGTTTGGACTCCAGCTCGTGGATTTCCAAGGCTTATCAGTCTGGAGACGGCAACGGACCGGACAGCGACCCGGCGGGTCGTGACGGGAGGGGTGGTGAAGGCTCTTAGGGCTTGAATGTATATATATTTCTTGTGTAGATGGGGCCTTTTCTAAGGCCAGTTATATGTATATCTTTTGGAGATAAATGAAATATGACTTCTCTTCCCCCTTTTTTTTGTGTCACTGTTTTTCTTTCGTTCTTTAGAGCTTTTGTTGCGCTTTTTGTTGACCGTCGGCGTTGGCGGCCCTAGTCGAATTTAGATCGACGACTTTAGTCGTGATGGAATCGAGGGCCTTAGCCATAAAGGCAACTTCGACTGTCGTCGAGTCGTTTACCCACCGCAGTCGAATCTAGGTCGACCGTTGGCGGTGATGGCCTTAGCCATAATATAATTGATGGCCTTAGCCATGTAGGCGACTTCGACTGTCGTCGAGTCGTTTACTCACCGTAGTCGAATCTAGGTCGACCGTTGGCGGTGATGGCCTTAGCCATAATATAATTGATGGCCTTAGCCATAAAGGAGACGTAGCCTTTCATACATTGGAGATGGCCGTAGCCTTTCATACATTGGAGATGGCCGTAGCCTTTCATACATTGGAGATGGCCGTAGCCTTTCATACATTGAAGGTGGCCGTAGCCTTTCATACATTGGAGATGGCCGTAGCCTTTCATGCAATGGAGATGGCCGTATCCTTTCATACATTGGAGGTGGCCGTAGCCTTTCATACATTGGAGATGGCCGTAGCCTTTCATACATTGGAGATGGCCGTAGCCTTTCATGCATTGGAGGTGGCCGTAGCCTTTCATACATTGGAGGTGGCCGTAGCCTTTCATACATTGGAGATGGCCGTAGCCTTTCATACATTGGAGATGGCCGTAGCCTTTCATACATTGGAGATCAAGCTAGTCCAGTCCCTTTATCATGTCG
>NW_017674668.1:41271-66528 GCF_001879085.1 Nicotiana attenuata | reverse complement strand
TTTGCAACCTCTGCTCCTTGATTTGGTAAGTCCCGGTGACCTGGTTCACCACGAGTTGCGAGTCGCAATGGAGAACGAGTCGTCGAGCTCCATACTTGATGGCTAGTTTCAAACCTGCAATAACAGCCTCGTACTCAGCTTTGTTGTTAGTCATCTCGGGGCATCGTATGGACTGGCGAATTGTTTCGCCCGTGGGGACCTCGAGAAGAGTCCCAGTCCTGATCCCGAGGCGTTAGCGGCGCCATCAGTGTAAAGAGTCCATAGGTCGGCGTTGGAGGGGGCACGACGTGCCTCTAATTCCGCCTCTGGTAGTATCTCTGCACTGAAGTCGGCTATGAAGTCGACAAGTACTTGCGACTTGATGGAGTTTCTTGGATGGTATGAGATATCGTGCTCACTGAGCTCTATGGCCCATCTGGCGAGTCTGCCTGATAACTCAGGCTTGTGTAGGATACTTCTTAAGGGGAAGGTCGTCACTACTTTTATGGGGTGGCATTGGAAATAGGGTCGTAGCTTCCGTGAAGCTACGACCACTGCCAAAGCTAATTTTTCAAGGTGTGGATACCGTGTTTCGGCGTCCACTAAGGTTTTGCTAATATAGTAAATAGGAGATTGTGTACCTTCGTTTTCACGAACTAGGACTGCGCTGACGGCGACCTCGGATACGGCCAAATATAGTAGCAGGGGCTCGCCCGAATTTGCTTTGGCCAGCAGTGGCGACGAAGACATGTACGCTTTCAATTTTCTTAAGGCCTCGACGCATTCCTCATTCCACTGTAACCCATTGTCCTTTCTCAGCACATTGAAAAACTTATGGCATCTGTCGGAGGATCGTGAGATGAACCTAGACAAGGTGGCTATTCGCCCCGTCAGCTTTTGCACCTGCTTTTTGCTGTTCAGTATCTCGGGTATTGCGTCTATCGCCTTGATCTGATCTGGATTGACTTCGATACCTCGTTGTGATACGAGAAACCCTAAGAATTTTCCTGATGCCACGCCGAAGGCGCATTTCTCGGGGTTCAGTTTCATCCCGTACCTTCTCAATATCTCGAAGGTTTCTTTCAGATGGTCGATGTGGTCCTCTTTTCTTGTCGACTTTACCAGCATGTCGTCGATATAGACTTCCATAGTCTTACCGAGCTGCTCTTTGAACATTTTGGTGACCAGTCTCTGGTACGTAGCCCCTGCATTTTTGAGCCCGAAGGGCATTACCTTGTAGCAGTAAGTCCCTTGGTGGGTGATGAAAGTTGTCTTCTCTTGGTCCTCCTCGGCCATCATGATTTGATTGTAGCCGGAGTAGGCGTCTAGGAAGCTCAGTAGTTCATGTCCTGCAGTGGCGTCGATCAGTTGGTCGATGTGGGGTAGTGGGAATGAATCCTTTGGGCATGCTTTGTTCAGATCAGTGAAATCCACACACATTCTCCACTTCCCGTTTTTCTTTTTGACCATGACGACATTGGCGACCCACTGGGGGTACTTTGATTCTCTGATGGAGCCGTTGGCCAGTAACTTGTCTACTTCCTCACTGACCGCTTCATTGATAGCGGCGTTGAATTTTCTCCTCATCTGTCGCATGGGCGGATGTAGTGGATCGACATTCAGCTTGTGGGTGGCGATGTCTCGCGGGATTCCCGGCATATCTGAATGGGAAAAGGCGAACAAATCTGCATGGTTAGTTAAGAATTCACGATACTTACTTGGGTTGGCGAGACCGTGCCCGATATAGGCTTTCTTCGTAAGATTGGTTTCGTCCAATTGGACTGGGTCGAGATCTTCGACCGTTGCTTTACAGGCCTCCACGACGTCGGGGTCTTTGATGGCGTCCGTTGTCGGGTTGACCTTAGTCCCCGACACGGCTAATTGCTATGCCTCCGCGCTCGCCCCCTTTAGCTGTTGGGTGTGGGCGCAGTCTTGGGCTATTTTGTAGCATTCTTGTGCGGTGCGTGGCTCGCCTCGAATACTGAATACTCCCCATGGGGTAGGGAATTTGATCACTTGGTAGAGGCTTGAAGGGACCGCTCGCATGGCGTGTATCCACGGGCGTCCTATGATGACGTTGTACGCCGTTTCTTGGTTCATCACGTGGAAAGTTGTTTCCAGCGTGACTCCTCCCGCTAAGACGGGCAGTGCTATTTCTCCGGACGTCCGTTCCACTGCATTGTTAAAACCGGTTAGTGTTATGCAGCGCGGTATTACCCTATCCTCGAGTCCCATTTGTACGAGGACCCTTGGGTGGATAATACAGGCGCCACTTCCGTCATCGATCATGACTCTTTTAACATCCGTATCAGCGATACGTAAAGTGATAACTAAAGCATCATAATGAGGGAAAGACAAACCGTCGGCATCAGACTTATCGAAGGTGATACTATCTTCGAAGTCGTCATACCGTTCATGGGCGATGGTCCGCTTTAGTCTGTGTGTGGTGGCGAACTTGACGTGATTGATCACTGACTCGTCGCCGCCTCCGACGATCATGTTTATCGTGCGCGCTGGGGAAGGTGGCTTCGGCGGCCCGTGGGGTTGTTCTCGTCCGCGTGCAAAGTTGATTTTCCCTTTGTCACTGAGTAACTCCCTCAGGTATCCCTGGTTCAGCATCCTGACCACCTCTTGCCGTAGGCCTATGCAGTCTTCGGTTTTGTGTCCCCGTTCCTGATGGAACTCACATAGGGCGTTTGATTTCCTTGTGGCAGGGTCTGATTTCATCTTCTGCGGCCACTGCACCTTGGTGCCCAGCTTCTCCAGTGCGTACACTATTTCTGAAGGAGATACACAAAAGTTATGGGCGGTTAATAAAGGGGGCGTACCTCTTTCGTTTCGGAGTGGGGCGACGTGTCGCTGTAGCGCGTCTGTATGCCTTGGTGGCGGATGGGAGGATCTGGTGTATGGCTGATGTCGATCTTTGTTGGAGCGGGGGAGTTGTTCTCGTCGTCCTTCGTTCCGTCGATCTCTCCTCGTTTCTGAGTGTATCGCTGTTAGCCGTTGGGTCGGCCCATTAAGATCGTCCTCGTCCGCTCGTACCTCGGCGCAATAGGCGTTGTGGATTTCCTCCCATGTGGTAGGGGGATATTTCATGAGGCGGCTCAGCAGCTTCTTGGTTGCCCTCGAACCATCCCTGCTTAGCCCGTTCTGGAAAGCGGCGACTGCCATACCTTCCGATACGTTTGGTAGACTCATCCTTACCCTGTTAAACCTTGCTAGGAAGTCCATGAGTCCCTCTCCTGTGGTTTGCCTGACGGCGAAGATGTCGTTGACCCTGGCCTCCGCTTTCTTCGCGCCTGCATGGGCTGTGACGAACTTATCCGCCATTTCCTCGAACGTTGAAATTGCCTTAGCCGGTAGCTGAGAGTACCATGTTAAAGCCCCTCCTGTCAACGTCTCGCCAAACTTCTTCAGCAGTACTGACGATACCTATTTTATTGATAGGTCGTTGCCCTTCACAGCGGTGACGTAGTGGATCAGATGATCCTCGGGATCTGTGGTTCCGTCATATACCCTCAAGTAGGGTGGCATCTTGAAGGTTTTTGGGGTGGAGTGAGGGGCAGCTTCTTCAGTGTATGGTTGTTGAACGAACCTTCCCACGTCGCGTTTTGGTAGCGACTTGGGAGCACCGGGGATGTTGTCGACCCTCTCCTGATGTTCCTTCATCTGATCGCGGAGCGCCTTGTTTTCATTTTCCATTTCTTCCATCTTCTTTAGGATGGCTGTTAGCGTGCCATCGTTGGTCTGTGTCTCGACGGGTTCGTTATTTGCTAGTGCAACTTCCGGTTCACCCACGGCGGCAATGGTATCTACCGTTGGTGTACACCTGATGTTACTTTGTGGTGACCTCTCAACCAAGCCACTTAGAGTGCTTGTTAGCCATTTTTCCAGTAGCTTCTTGACCGCTGGGGGTGCTTCCGTAGCCGCAGATGTGGAAGCTCCTTTTTTGTGCAAGATCGTCAGATCTTCGGATGGGGAAGGTGAGATCTCTGCACCCGGTGTGATGCTAGGGGTTGCATTCAGGGTGCCATCGTCACTGGCCTCGTTGAGAGGGCCAAGGAGATTGGTAGTGACACCCAATATAGCTTTCGATCTTGTGTTATTTTCGGCCATCCTCTGTTTTTGTGTGGTGTAGAGAGTGGTAGTTGGTTGATCTCTAGGTGGATACTATGATTTTGATTCTCGAAATCCCCACAGACGGCGCCAAATTGTTTGGCTCAAAAGTTAACAATATACTTTGTAAGCTAGAAAACAATCTAAAGTAAGAAAAAGGTAAATCGTAATCAACTATAATAGACCTAGAGATGTAAAGATGATGTTATTGTTGTAGATCTAGTATTGCAAAGTGATAGTATGAACTCAAGAGAATATGTTCGTTTGAGGCAGAGATAGAGAGAGAAAGTCAGAAAATGAGAGAGTTGTATTATTCCAGAATCCCCTCTTTACAATGTGAAGGTCTCCCTTATATAATAAGAGACCGTCCTCGAAATAATCAAAAAGTTACAAAAATAGGTAACGTCTTCCTAGTGAAGACACTGAGTCCTAAACGATGTCGCTTTTGTCCCCACGTCCGAGTCGTACCCGCTACGTTAGTCGGCGTACACTCACTGGGCGTACCCATTGGCGTAGAGATGCTGATGGTCAAATTTGACCCTATACAGAAGGAAAAAAGTGCTTTTGATTAGAAGCAGAACAAATTTTGGAGAAGTAGAAATAAGTAACTTTTTTGAAAAGCACTTTTGAGAAAGATACACTTAGAAGTAATTTTTAAAAGCTTAGTCAAACACTAATTGCTGCTCAGAAGTGCTTTTTAAATTAATTATCCAAACACAAACTGGTTTTTACCAAAAGTACTTTTGAGAAAAGCTTTAAAAAAAAATACTTCTCAAAATAAGCTTATTTTTGCAGCTTGGCTAAACGGGCTTTTAGTCATGGACTTAAGGGCATAATTCCAAATATACACCATGTGCCCATTTTTTTTTTGCTACTCATCTTGATTATATCAAATATCACTGCGACTGAGGTTGGTTAATTATTTTTCTTAATTAATCTGGTCTAACTCTTTTGTCTATGTATTTTTTTTGAGCAAACAGAAAATATTTATATTCAAAACTATGTAGCATTTAGTACATGACTTCCATATTTTGTGTCACTAAGGACACTTTGATTACCTAAGCTTGTTAGGATATTGCAAGCATCATAAGATAGAAATTTAACAAAAATATAGTGTTCTACTAGTTCACTTTCCACAAAAGATTTTACATAAGAAGGTGGTTCAACAATTGAATTATTCTAATTGATAATAGTAATATGAATACCCTCAAAAATGGATCTAATTGCACTTCACGCTCCAAATTTTTGATGATTAAATTTATCTTTCTTGGGTGAAACGGGGGATATCTCGATCGGGGGAGAGAACTAGGAAATATCATATGACCCAATATATCTGACAAGTCGCACTATGCGTCAACCCAAGATGCATCTTCCTCTCCAGGACTTCAGAAAGGAACTTTGGGAACACCAATAGGCTTTATATATGAAAGAGTATACAATAATGATGTATTTGGCAAATCAAATACCATGGTCTAATAATCAAACATTCTGATTAGTTGATAATATTAGTATTAGTTGGAAATTTTGTGAAAGATTAATTCCTGTGAAAAGTTTCATTAACACGGAATTCGTGTCGAGTAGACCTTTTAGTTTTGAGAATTCCTAATTCATGAGTTGTAGGGAGGGATTTATGTCACCACAAACAGAGACTAAAGCAAGTGTTGGATTCAAAGTTGGTGTTAAAGAGTACAAATTGACTTATTATACTCTTGAGTACCAAACCAAGGATACTGATATATTGGCAGCATTCCGAGTAACTCCTCAATCTGGAGTTCCACCTGAAGAAGCAGGGGCCGCGGTAGCTGCCGAATCTTCTACTGGTATATGGACAATTGTATGGACCGGTGGACTTACCAGCCTTGATCGTTACAAAGGGCGATGCTACAGCATCGAGCCTGTTGTTGGAGAAAAAGATCAATATATTGCTTATATAGCTTACCCTTTAGACCTTTTTGAAGAAGGTTCTGTTACCAACATGTTTACTTCCATTGTAGGTAACGTATTTGGGTTCAAAGCCCTGCGCGCTCTACGTCTGGAAGATCTGTGAATCCCTCCTACTTATGTTAAAGTTTTCCAATGTCCGTCTCATGGGATCCAAGTTGAAAGAGATAAATTGAACAAGTATGGTCGTCCCCTATTGGGATGTACTATTAAACTAAATTTGGGTTATCTGTTAAAAACTATGGTAAAGCTGTTTATGAACGTCTTTGCGGTGGACTTGATTTTACCAAAGATGATGAGAACGTGAACTCACAACCATATATGCGTTGGAGAGATCGTTTCTTATTTTGTGCCGAAGGAATTTATAAAGCACAGGCTGAAACAGGTGAAATCAAAGGGCATTACATGAATGCTACTGCAGGTACATGCGAAGAAATGATCAAAAGAGGTGTATTTGCTAGAGAATTGGGCGTTCTGATCGTAATGCATGACTACTTAACGGGGGGATTCACCGAAAATTTTCCCTTTTGTTTGATTAGCAGCCTTCCTTGCCAGTTGATGAGCTATATTATTCCCTTGCCTGAATGAGTGCTGGAGGGTTACCTCCTTCTGCTGGTGCATTAACAACCTGCATTCATTAACAATTTCATCATATAATATGTTGCCTTGTTGGATAGAGTGGATTACCTCCGTGGAGTCTGTCTCTATTTCAAGAGGGAACATTCCTCATGCTTGTGCTGTTTGTAGTTCCTCTACGAGTTCCTTGATTTCTGCTTGTAATGATCCGCTAGCATGAGTCGATTTTGTAAAACCAACTACCCATTTTCCATTGGCGTTCCTGAATACACCTCCCAGGGCACATTTTTGATTGTACTATTGCAACTAACATCTATATTTAGTTTAAACCATCCTCTTGGTGGTCTATGCCATCTTACTTTAATGGGGATTTTTTAGGAGAGTTTAGACTTTTTTCAGTGAGAAGTTTAAACGCAGTTGCCCTTTGAATGATAAGATCACCATTTATAGGATTTTCGATATTGTTTTGATTGTTGTTATTTCTATTTAACCAAATGTACCAGATGGCAAAAGGAAAAAAAGAAATTCCAATTTATAAAGTTAGTTCTTTAGTGGGTAGTCAAAAGCTTTTAATTGTAGAAGTACAGTAGATCATACTNGCATTTGCATATAGGGCAGTTGGGATCAATGTTTAAACCGATTCCTGCCAGGTATTTTCTATATGGTATCCTATTATGGAGACATTGCCATAAAAAGAATTTAATTTTATTAGGACGGCTTAAATCCCAAATCCATTTGAAATCTATTTGGTTATCCGGAGGGAGTTCTATAAGATTGTAGCAAGACTTGGTCGTGAAAAATCCTTTTGTAGTTAGAGACCATATTGGAATGTCACTAGTTGGTCCCTTTAGACGAATTCTTACCTTGGAGATGTTTTCTTTAATGTCATTAGGGATGTTAAGCGAAAGTTCATTAGTTCCATTTTTTTCCATCAAAGATGTCCTTTATTTTTATGGAATAATCACTACTCAAGAGAGGGCCTTCCACTGTATTTCTAAGATTTCCTAGATTGGGAATCCAATTGGTCTGCCATATGTTCATGTTGGAACAACAATGGAGTGACCAAATAATACCTTTGGAGCATAACTCCCACCCCGTTTGAATGTTTTTCCAGGCGAAGGAGTTTTTGTTTTTACATTACTAGTTCCATTAGAGGTGATGATTAGTTTAGCCCAGGGGGTTGTAGCATTCGTAAGGATTCTCCATACTAGGCTAGCTAGTATGCATAAGTTCTTGGCATTTGCATTATGGATACCAAGACCTCCATTGGATTTTGGTTGGCAAATAGTAGACCATTTAATAAGATTATTTTTTTTCTTTCAGTGGTAGTACCCCATATAAAGTCTCTTTCAACTTTATCAATTTTATTAAGGATCTTTTTTTGGAAGTAATGTGTATTGCATATAATGGTTGGGTATTGAGTTTAGAAAAGATTGGGATAGTGTGGTTCTTACTGCTATATTAAAGAAATTCATTTTCTAGGATGCTAGCTTAGTTCTCATTTTATCATTTATAAATTGGTAGTCCATTGGCCTTGGGTATTTGTATAATATAGTGAATCCTAGGTAGGTGCCAAAGTTTTCACTTTTTTTAATACCTAGTCTTTGGTAACATCCTTAATAAGAGCTGGAGGATAATTTTTTGAAAAGAGAATTTTAGATTTAGTAGTGTTAATACATTCTCCTGACAGGTCACAAAAATAGTCTAATCCTTTCTTAATAGCTTGGCATGATTTATTATTGACCTTTGCCATTAAAGTAAGGTCATCTGCAAAGAATAAGTGAGAAAAATTTGGACATCTTCTTCCTATAGTTATTGGATCCCAATTCTTAATATCAACTTGATGATTTATGTATCTTGATAGCATTTCTAAGCAAAGGATGAAGATATAAGGTGATATGGGATCACCTTGCCTGATTCCTCGGCTTGGCTCGAAGAATTTTGTGATGGAGCCATTAACTAAGAGTGCTATAGAGCTTGTTGATATACAATTTAATAACAGTTTTGAGAATTTAGGAGGGAAGTTGAAGTATCTTAGAGTGTGACGGACAAAGGACCATTCTAGTCGATCAAATGCTTTTTCTAGATCAATTTTTAAGATCATGTGGCTTTGTTTGCCTTTAATTTTTTTAAAATTGGAAACTAGTTCTTGAATGATGATTGCATTATCAGAAGCTCTTCTATTTTTAATGAAGCTTGCTTGAAAGGGACTTATAATTTGTTCAAGGAATGGTTTAAGGCGATTTGCAAGGATTTTTGTAATCACTTTGTAAATAGTATTGCAAAGGCCAATTGGTCTGAAATTTCTAATGTTATTAGCATTAGGAATTTTTGGTATTAGACAAAGATAGGTTCTGTTGATGTCTTTGGGGATTTCCTGATTTTTAAAAATGTCATGGCATAGCTTCACTACTGAATGGCCTATAATTTTCCGGTGTTTTTGGTAAAAAAAATGGGTGAAGGCCATCCGGCTCTGGTGATTTGAAAGGTTTAAGAGAAAAAGTAGCCCTTTTAATTTCAATATCCAGTAAGGGACTATCTAGAGAGATTATGTTTAAATTAGAGTGTGGAGAGTTGTTTTGTAGCGGACAAATCCAGCTTGCTTTGAGTGTGAAGTGGTGAACATATTTGAGAAATAACTAAGAACGTGTGACATAATTAAATGGGGTTCATTGATCCAATTCCTAGCATCATATTTAAAGAAATTAATCTAATTTCTTCTTCTTCTATTAGAGGCAGAAAAGTGAAATAACTTTGTGTTGGCATCTCCCTCGTTAAGCCACATTACCGTAGACCTTATTTTCCAATAATCCTCTTCAATCTTAAGGATGTCATTATAGTCCCTTTTTAATTCATTTTCCAAAATTTGAAGGAAATTACTATAGGTATAATTCCTGGAATTCTGGATTCCTTGAAGTCTTGCTAGTATTTTTCTCTTTTTTCCTATTATATCACCAAAAGTTTTATCCTTCCAAGACCTAATGTTGTCCACAAAATTTTGGCTAGCTTTAAAGTAGTCAGATTCATACCAATTATTTTTTACAATTGAATGAAATTCCCGATGCTTGCACCAAAAGAGCTCAAGCCTAAAGGGTTGTTTATGAAATAACCTATTTTTTGGAATTAATTCTACTATGATAGGATTATGATCTGAATAAGTCTTAGGTCGGTGTATTATAGAGCTTTCAAGGAATAGTTCTACCCATTTCTCATTTTCTAGTATTTCATCTAGTCTTTCCATTATGAGACCCTTATTCCTATGTCTGTTATTAGACCAAGTATACTTGCACCCTTTAAAGCCTAGATCAAGTAATTTGCAATCGTTAATCTTGGACCAAAGATACTTAGCTCTACTGTCATTTAAAGGTTTTCCACCAAAATTTTCATTTGAGACTAAATGTCGTTAAAATTTCCTCCTACCATCCAAGGCTCTTTATAGGTCCTACTAATATTTTCTAGATTTTCCCATATCACAATTCTATTATGTATGTCAGTACTAGCATATATTGAAGTAAAAAGCCAAGTTTTACGAATAGGTAATACCTCTATTGTTGCGCGGATTTTCTGATTCCTACGGACGAAATTTTGGACAATAACTACTTCATGGTTGTACATCACAACCATGCCTTCTGCCTGGCCTTCATCTGGTACTTTTATCATCTCCGTAAAACCAAAATCATTTAGCATCTCAGCATGATTTCCCATCCTGGTCTCTAACAAGGCTACCATGCATGGCCTGTAAGTGTCTATCATTTCCCTAAAATTCCTTCTGAAATTGTCGTTGTTTCCACCCCTTATGTTCCATATTATGAAATTTGTTGGGCGATTCATAGAGATATTAAGGTTTGAGTTTGCTGGTTCCCCATTCTCCCTCACTTCCCCCAGAAGGACTGGATTGCTTCTCAGTAATGGAACTAGAATCATAGCTCTGTTGTCCACTATTGGATACTGAGGTGGTATGATGTCCATTGAGCACTTGTATAGTGCTAGTGGATAATTGAGCACATGCCTCTTCTCTTGCATCTCCGTGGAGAGATACACTTTTACACCGTCTAGATTTGAGAACTCTAGGACTTGTTCTAAGGCTAGATTGAGGGGTTCCTCTTCCTCCTCCATTTCTGCTTCTACTGGTTCTGGCTCCTGAATTGCTTAGTGATGTAGAGGTGGTGCTTGTTGGTATATTGGAGGAATTGGTTGCTCCTGGGCTTGCTGTGGGTTCTCCCATGGCATGAATATGGGATTGAGTTGGGATAGCATCTCTGGTAGGAATAATGGCATGTCTAGGAGAGCATTCTGTGGGTAGACGGGATTGAAATGTGGTGGCATATTCCACTGGTTTCTCATTGCATGCACCAATTGTGGGTTCACTGAAGGAGCTAAGAGTTGGAGGATGTTGTTAAACCAAACTTGGTTTAGATAATTGTTCATCGCAAGCCTCATGCCCTCTGTTACCAACTGGGCTAGGTATTGAGTGTTGTGTAGTATGACTATTGACTCCTGGCCATTGATTTGAAGACTGAATGAGACTGCATGTCCCATTAGACCCGTTTCCATCCACGAGACAGGTTGGTAGTCCTGTGCTTGTGGAGGTTGGACATAAATGATTTGAGGGTTTTCTGGTTGTGGAGGAAGGGTGGTAGGTTTCCATAGCTTGAGCTTTGTGTTGTCGTAGAATTTGAATGAGTCTGTTTCTTCTTCTTAGGGTTGATGGGAGTCTTGGCATTTTTAATAGAATGTTGTATACTTAAAGACCCTGTAACAGGTGTGGGATGGGGCTACTAGTAGTGTGAGAGGGATTGGAGGATAGGGTAATGATTAGGGCTGCCAATTGCATGGCTTTTAGGTGCCCAATGTTTTGTTTTATAGGGTGATTCTCCATGGATATAGTATCCATTTCGTGTTCTAGGGTGGAGGACATTTGTGCATTCCTGCCATCTTTAGATGCCATTTGGATGATATGCTTTGGGGTAGGATCGTTTTCATATCTTAAAGAAAGATTTTGTTCATAACTTTTGGTTAAAGAAGGATTATTACCGATTTGTTGGTTATGTTGATTAATAGTTGGGGAAGGGTTATTATTAGTAGAGGGGTTAATTTTGTCAACTAGTGTAATTTGTTGCATGGCACTATTTTCCTTTTTATTTGTAGTAGACACGTTATTTTCCAGCATGTCAATGTCCTCATTTGGAGTGGACATGTGTTCATTTGCATGGCTACTATTAGTTTTTGTATTATTAAATTTTTTATCATTAGTGGTTTTTTCTAAAACCATTTGCTCACTAAGTGTCACGCCCCAAAACCGTGGAACTGACCGGCGCTCAACCGAGTAAACCCGATTGAGCAAGCCTGTTAGATTTCATTCTACCCAAACTAGTTCATGGATAAAGAGGGAATGTTATCCCATTTTATCAAAACACTAAGCAATCTTCCATTAGCAGTTTTCAGTTCATTTCCGTCAATGACTTCATTCATAGTTTTAAAAATATTACAAGTCTACAGATTTAATGAAAAAGCATGCTTATCAAATACCAACATTCTAGTCTCGACCCCCAACATTGACCATCACCCACTAGCAGTCTACGGAGCCTCTAAATATAGTAGAAGAGTAGTAGGGAAATATCGGCAACAAGGCTCCGGCTATACCTCAAAATGTGATGAGAAAATGAACAAAAGATACATGACATGACCCCGGGATGGAGTTGGGCTCACCAAGACTGCTGGGAAGAGAATACCGCTATCACTGGCCGATGCCGCTCGTTGTGGAACCACCTGTATCATTAAACGATACAACGCCCCCGGCAAAAGGGACGTTAGAGCCGTCGAATAGCACTAGTATGTAAGGCTAAAAGTCCTCTTTCAAAATAGAATGTCCATATAAGCAGAGACAACACATAGAAACAGCAAGTCACAATCAACAATATCCAAATAACCAATTGAGACATAACAATTTTCAAAGTAAGAAAATAGTGTATATATACATATATATATATATATATATGTATGTATGTATATATATATATATATATTGGTTGGGAGATCACTAGCACCGATATTTCCACCGCCTTTGTTAGCACGGAGTCCGATCACGCCCGATCGGCTAGGCCATCTCCCCACGGACAATGTGGTTTGACATTATGATGCGAAAGAAAGTTGTTACAAGAGTAGTACCACCATGTGCGCAACATGGAGTCTGATCTCCACCCGATCAGCTAGGCCGCCTTCCCACATATGCCGTGTGGGTTGGCTTTTTCTTTTCCAATTCACAGGTATTAGTTTCATCCCACTTTGGGGGAATAATCACAATTTCACCATATTTCAATTTCATCCCAAATCAGAATCCACCCCTACACCGACACATGTAGTTTCAGGTGTGGGCCTTATGACCCACCCTTCCTCGGTCTTGCTAATGATTGTAACGACCCGACCAGTCGTATTTGAAATTTACGCCCCGATCCCCTATTAACTGCTTCCCCCAAGTTTATTTCTGCTATTTCGATTTGCCGGGATGTTCGGTTTTGAGTTTCGGAGAGTTTTGGGACACTTAGTCCCTAAATGAGAGCATAAGTGTTGGAAAGTTGACCGTAGTCAAAATAGTGATTAACTGCTTCCCCCAAGTTTATTTCTACTATTTCGATTTGCCGGGATGTTCGGTTTTGAGTTTCGGAGAGTTTTGGGACACTTAGTCCCTAAATGAGAGCATAAGTGTTGGAAAGTTGACCGTAGTCAGAACAGTGTGAAGACGGTCTTGGAATGGAAATCCGATGGTTCCGTTAGCTCCGTTAGGTGATTTCGGGTTTAGGGGTGTGTTCGGATTGTGTTTTGGAGGTCCGTAGCTAATTTAGGCTTGAAATGCCAAAAGGTCGAATTTCGAAGTTTCTGGTTCGATTGTGAGATTTTGATCCGAGGGTCGGAATGGAATTCTGAGAGTTGCAGTAGTTCCGTTGTGTCACTTGGGATGTGTGTGCAAAATTTCAGGTCATTCGGACGTGGTTTGGTTGCGTTTTTGATCAAAAGCGGAATTCGGAAGATTTTAGAAACTTAGGCTTGAATCCGATGTGTTTTGGTTATTTTGATGTTGTTTGGAGTGTTTTGAAGATAGGTACAAGTTTGTTAAGGTTTTAGGATATGTTGATGCCTTTGGTTGAGGTCTCGGGGGCCTCGGGATGAATTCGGATGGTTAACGGAGGAATTTTGGAATTGAAGTTATGCAACAGTTGTTCTTCTGGTATTTTCGCATCGGCGGTCTGGGAACCGCAAATGCGGAGCCGCAGAAGCGGCGTAGAGGGCCGCAGAAGCGAAATTGGGATTTTTCCTCAGGAACCGCAGATGCGGTGAAATTTTCGCAGAAGCGGAACCGCTCCTGCGGTTAGAGGTCCGCAGATGCGGAAGCTGGTATTTTTAATGGAAGTCGCAGATGCAACGTGGTTTCCGCAGAAGCGGGACCGCAGATGCGGTCCCAGGGATTCAAATGCGGGAATCGCTGGGCAGAACATAAATACTTGCCTTCGCGAAATTTAGTCATTTTTCACCTCTTTGCAAACGGGAAGAAGCTTTTGGAGCATTTTTCAAGAGGGATTTTAAGAGCAGTCCAGTGGGGTAAGGTCTTTGGTCCCAAAACTCGTTATTATAGTGATTTTTATCATCCTAAGCATGAAAAATTAAGGAAAATCAATGGTAATTGTGGGATTTAGGGCTTGGGATTAAGAGACTTTGAAATGAGAATTTGAGGGGTCATTTGGGCTCCGATTTCAGTGTTCTTGGTATGTATGAACTCGTGAGAGTACGAGGATTCCAAAAATGTAAATTTTACCCGATTTTGAGATGTGTGCCTGAGGGGCATTTTGGTCATTTTACCTAATTTCACGTATTAGCTTAGAATTTAATTATAGAATCAGTTACTAGAAGTGTTATTTTCATTATGAAACTTAATTGAATAGATTTGGGCCATTTGGAATCAGATACTCGTGGCAAAGGCGTGGTTTCAGGTTGACTTGCACTTGTTCGAGGTAAGTGGCTTGTCTAACCTTGTGTGGGGGACCTTTCCCCTTAGGATTGATATTGTGGTAATTGAAATGCCTCGTACGTGAGGTGACGAGCGCGTACTTGTGGAAAATTCTTGGAAATCCGGTTTTTCATTAAAAATAGCCTTGAATTGTGTTCTTCCTTTTCTTGCTTACACTGTTTGGGATTAAACCTGCTGTAGCCTAGAGAAGCATGTCTTCTTGACTAAATTGCTCTATTTGCCTTAACTGCCTTAATTGTATTATGTGAACCATGCTAGGTTAGGATTACCTGCTTCGTATTTGATATGAAATTGATTGAATTGAAATTTCTGTTGTTGCTGCGTATTTACTTTGGGGCTATGAAATGGTATCCCGGGAGATCCCTCTGCACTTTTACTTTGGGACTACGGGACGGTATCCCGGGAACTCCCCTGTATGTTTACTTTGGGACTACGGAATTGCATTCTGGGAGATCCCCCTGCACATTTATGAGTTGGACTACGGGACGCACCCGGGAGATCCACTGGCTATGACATTTATATTTGGGGACTACAGGACGGTATTCTAGGAGATCCCCGGTTGTTATCTCGGAGCTGAGTTGTGTTCTTTTACTGGTTTTACTTTCCTTTGTAATAGTTGTTGTCGTCCTTCATATCTTGTGTTGTTTATTCACACTGTTATTTCACACTGTTAAACCTTATATCTTATTTAACCTCAGTAGGGCCCTGACCTTCCTCGTCACTACCCAACCGAGGTTAGGCTTGGCACTTACTGAGTACCGCTGTGGTGTACTCATGCCCTTCCTGCGCATGTTTTTCATGTGCAGATCCAGGTATCTCTACTCAGGCTTACCATTCTTGAGGCGAGGCGATTCTACGGGACTTCGAGGTATATCTGCCGCGTCCGTAGACCGAGGAGTCTCTTCTATTCCTGCTTTTAGTACTTAGTCCTTCTGTACTTTCTGTAGTAGTTAGACATTCTGGAGATTAGAGCTATGTAGTGTTATCATAGCTTGTGGATCCGTGAGTTTCCAGGTTTTGGGATAGTGTATTAGAATTTTAGAAATTGTGTGTTTTTATGCCTAGCGGCATCTAAATTTTATTTCATTCAGTTATTTCGGCTTTTGATTATTTATTCCGCAAGATTAGTTGATTTCCGCATTTATTAGTCTTACCTAGTCGTAGAGACTAGGTGCCATCACGATAGTTCACGGAGGGCGAACTGGGGTCGTGACAAGTTGGTATCAGAGCTCTAGGTTCATAGGAGTCATGGATCACAAGCCGGTGTATTAGAGTCTCGCTGATCAGTGCGGAGACGTCTGTACTTATCTACGAGAGGCTATGTAACTGTTAGGAAAATTTCACTTCATTTGAGTTCCTTGTCGTGCGAGATTTTTGATATCCCAGTTCTAAACTTCTGTCTTTCTATTCTCTCACAGATGGTGAGGACACGTGCTACTCGAGATGACCAGGCACCCGCGCCCCTTACTGGAGCCGTCAGAGACCGGGGTCGAGGTAGAGGCCGAGGACGCGCTCGTGGTGCAGCCAGAGCACCCGCGCGAGCTGCTGTCGAGGTACCACCAGCAGTACCAGCTGGAGTCCAGACACCTGATACGTCTGCCACTACTACTCCAGCACTCCAGGAGGCTCTGGCACAGTTTATGAGCATGTACACCACTTTGGCTCAGGCAGGGTTGCTTCCCCTTGCTGCAGCCACATCCCAGGCCAGGGGAGGAGTACATACTCCCACCGCCAGCACTCCTGAGCAGCGAGTGCATGTTGAGCAGGTCCTGGAGGTTATTCCTGCGCCGCCTGCAGTACCAGTTCAGCCCGAGGACAGGGCAGCAGCTTCAGAGGATGAGCAGCGGAGACTTGAGAGGTTCAAGAAATATAATCCTCCTGTATTCAGTGGGTTAGCATCAGAGGATGCCTTGGGATTTCTGGAGGAGTGCTACCGTATTCTCCGCACTATGGGCATATCAGGATCGAGCGGGGTTTCCTTCACTACTTTCCAACTTCGAGGAGTCGCCTATTAGTGGTGGTGTGCTTATGAGTTAGACAGTCCGGATGAGGCAGCTTCCCTGACTTGGGCTCAGTTTTCAGATATGTTCACGAGGGAGTATGTCCCCCAGAGTCTTAGGGACGCCTGGCGCGCGGAGTTTAAGCATTTACGCCAGGGTACTATGACTATCTCAGAGTATGTTGTCCGTTACATTGACTTGGCTAGACATGCACCAACTTTGGTTTCTACGGTTTGCGAGAAGGTTCGCCGGTTCATTAAGGGGCTTATTCCCAGCATCAGATCTAGCATGGGTCGTGAGTTAGAGATGGATATATCTTATCAGCAGGTGGTGAGCATTGCTAGGAGAATTGAGGGTATACATGCTAGGGACAGAGAGGAGAGGGAGGCCAAGAGGTCTCGAGAGTCGGGCCATTATTCTGGTGCCCGTGCCCCAGCTACAGGTCGTCATGGTAGGGGTCATATGGGTCGCCCGTTCATTCAGCTCTTCCAGCAGCCAGTGGTGTTCCAGCCCCACCTAGGCCTCAGGAGCCTTATTATGTACCTCCAGTCTCTAGTGCGCCTCCTGCACGGGGTGCTTCTAGTGGTCAGTCCGACAGGCCCGGCCCGAGCCAATCACAGCCGCCACGTCCTCCCAGAGCTTGTTTTGAGTGTGGTGACACACGTCATATGGTGAGGGATTGCCCCAGACTCAGGAGGGGTGCACCTCCGCATACTCCTCAGCCACAGCAGGCCCCACAGAGCTCTCAGGCTATGATCCCAGCGCCAGTTGCTACTCCACCAGCCCAGCCAGCCAGGGGTGGAGGTCAGGGAGGTAGAGGTCGCCCTCGAGGGGGAGGCCAGGCCAGATATTATGCTCTTCCAGCCCGTACTGAGGTTGTCGCCTCCGATTCTGTCATTACAGGTACTATCTTGGTCTGTCACAGAGTTGCATCGGTTCTATTCGATCCAGGATCCACTTATTCTTATGTGTCTTCTTATTTTGCTCAGCATTTGGGTGTACCTCGGGATTCCTTGGGTTCCCCAGTTTATGTTTTTACTCCTATGGGAGATTCTCTTATTGTGGACCTACGCGTCCAGACAGTTGAAGATACATGAGAAGAATTATCTTGTCCATGATCTTGAGTTAGCTGCCATTGTTCATGCCTTGAAGATCGGGCGTCATTACTTGTATGGTGTGCCTTGTGAGATATATACTAATCACCGGAGCTTGCAGCATCTATTCAAGCAAAAGGACCTTAATTTGCGAAGAGGAGATAGTTGGAGCTGCTGAAGGATTATGACATCACTATCTTGTATCACCCGGGCAAGACCAATGTGGTGGCCGATGCCTTGAGCCGCTGGGCAGGGAGTTTGGGAAGTTTGGCATATTTACTAGCAGTAGAGAGGCCTATGGCGATGGATGTTCAGGCCCTAGCCAGCCAGTTTGTGAGATTGGATCTTTCGGAGCCCAGCCGGGTTCTAGCTTGTGTGGTCTCTCGGTCTTCCTTGTTTGATCGTATCCGGGAGCGTCAGTTTGATGAACCTCATTTGCTTGTCCTCAAGGACAAAGTGTTGCATGGCGATGCTCGGATGTGACTATTGGTGCTGACGGAGTACTGAGGATGCAGGGTCGAGTTTGTGTACCCAATGTTGATGGGCTTCGAGAGTTGATTCTACAAGAGGCCTATAGTTTGCGGTATTCCATTCATCCGGGTGCCGCAAAGATGTACCAGGATTTGAGGCAGCACTATTGGTGGAGGCGGATGAAGAAGGATATAGTTGGGCTTGTAGCTCGGTGCCTTAATTGTCAGCAGGTGAAGTATGAGCACCAGAGACCGGGTGGATTGCTTCAGCAGATAGAGATTCCGGAGTGGAAGTGGGAGCGGATCACCATGGACTTCATATCTGGACTCCCACAGACTTTGAGGAAGTTTGATACCATCTGGGTTATTGTGGATCGGCTGACCAAGTCCGCACATTTCATCCCTGTGTGTACTACCTATTCCTCGGAGCGGTTGCAGAGATTTATATCCGGGAGATTGTCCGTCTGCTTGGTATTCCAGTTTCCATCATTTCAGACAGAGGTACTTAGTTCACATCGCGGTTTTGGAGAGCCGTACAACAGGAGTTGGGCACTCGGGTGGAGTTGAGCACAGCATTTCACCCTCAGACGGACGGGCAGTTCGAGCGCACTATTTATATTCTTGAGGATATGCTCCGTGCGTGTGTGATTGAGTTTAGAGGTTCTTGGGATCAGTTCTTGCCATTGGCGGAGTTTGCCTACAACAACAGCTATCAGTCCAACATTCAGATGACACCGTACGAGGCCTTGTATGGTAGGCGATGTACATCTCCGGTGGGTTGGTTCGAGCCAGGTGAGGCCAGATTATTGGGCACAGATTTGGTTCAGGATGCCTTTGAGAGAGTCAAGGTGATTCAGGAAAGACTCCGTACAGCCCAGTCCAGACAGAACAGTTACGCGGACCGGAAGGTTCGTGATGTTTCCTACATGGTTGGAGAGCGGGTTCTGCTTCGAGTTTCGCCTATGAAAGGCGTTATGAGATTTGGGAAGAGGGGAAAGTTGAGTCCGAGGTTTATAGGCCTTTTTGAGATATTGAGGCGTGTTGGGGAGGTTGCTTACGAGCTTGCCTTACCTGCCAGCTTGGCAGGAGTTCATCCGGTATTTCATGTTTCTATGCTCTAGAGGTATCACGGTGATCCGTCGCACATGTTAGATTTCAGCTCAGTCCGGTTGGAAAAGGATCTATCTTATGTTGAGGAGCCAGTGGCAATATTGGATAGGCAGGTCAGGAAGCTGAGGTTAAAGAACATTGCATCAAAGAAGGTTCAATGGCGGGGTCAGCCGGCCGAGGGGGCGACCTGGGAGACCGAGCAGGATATGCGCAGCCAGTACCCCCATCTTTTCACTACTTCCGGTATGTCTTTGTGCTCGTTCGAGGACAAACAAATGTTTAAGTGTGGGAGGATGTAACGACCCGGCCGGTTATTTTTGGAATTTACGCCCCAATCCCCTATTAACTGCTTCCCTCAAGTTTATTTCTGCTATTTCGATTTGTCGGGATGTTCGATTTTGAGTTGCGGAGAGTTTTGGGACATTTAGTCCCTAAATGAGAACTTAAGTGTTGGAAAGGTGACCATAGTCGGAACAGTGTGAAGACGGTCTCAGAATGGAAATCCGATGGTTCGTTTAGCTCCGTTAGGTGATTTCAGGTTTAGGGGCGTGTTCGGATTGTGTTTTGGAGGTCCGTAGCTAATTTAGGCTTGAAATGCCGAAAGGTCGAATTTTGAAGTTTCCGGTTCGATAGTGAGATTTTGATCCGAGGGTCGGAATGGAATTCGAGAGTTGCAGTAGTTCCGTTGTGTCATTTGGGATGTGTGTGCAAAATTTTAGGTCATTCGGACGTGGTTTGGTTGGGTTTTTTATCAAAAGCGAAATTCGGAAGATTTTAGAAACTTAGGCTTGAATCCGATGTGTTTTGGTTATTTTGATGTTGTTTGGAGTGTTTTGAAGATTGGTACAAGTTTGAATAAGGTTTTAGGATATGTTGATGCCTTTGGTTGAGGTCCCGGGGGCCTCGGGATGAATTCGGATGGTTAACGGAGGAAATTTTGGAGTTGAAGTTGTGTAGCAGCTGTTCTTCTGGTATTTTCCCATCTGCAGTCTGGGAACCACAGATGCGGAGCCTCAGAAGCGGCGTAGAGGGCCGCAGAAGCGAAATTGGGATTTTTCCTCAGGAACCGCAGATGCGGTGAAATTTCCGCAGAAGCGGAACCGCTCTTGCGGTTAGAGGTCCGCAGATGCGGAAGATGGTATTTTTAATGGAAGTCGCAGATGTGATGTGGTTTTCGTAGAAGTGGGACCGCAGATAAGGTCCCAGGGCCGCAAATGCGAGAATCGCTCGGCAGAACATAAATACTTGCCTTCGCGAAATTTAGTCATTTTTCACCTCTTTGCAAACGAGAAGAAGCTTTTGGAGCATTTTTCAAGAGGGATTTTCAGAGGAGTCCATTGGGGTAAAGTCTTTGGTCCCAAAACTCGTTATTATAGTGATTTTTATCATCCTAAGCATGAAAAATTAAGGAAAATCAGTGGTAATTGTGGGATTTAGGGCTTGGGATTAATAACCCGTTTGGCCAAGCTGCAAAAATCAGCTTATTTTGAGAAGTGCTTTTCTCAAAAGTACTTTTGGTGAGAAGCAGTTTGTGTTTGGCTAATTAGTTTGAAAAGCACTTTTGAGCAGCAATTAGTGTTTGGCCAAGCTTTAAAAAACTGTTTCTAAGTGTATTTTTCTCAAAAGTGCTTTTGAAGAGAAGCTACTTTTTTCTGCTTCTCCAAAACTGCTTCTGCTTCTCCTCAAAAGCACTTTTTTTTCCTTCCAAAAGCTTGGCCAAACACCTCAATTTTTGCACTTTTGGCCAAAAAGAAGCTTGGCCAAACAGGCTATAAGAGACTTTGAAATGAGAATTTGAGGGGCCATTTGGGCTCCGATTTCAGTGTTCTTGGTGTTTATGAACTCGTGAGAGTATGAGGATTCCAAAAATATAAATTTTACCCGATTCCGAGATGTGTGCCTGAGGGTCATTTTGGTCATTTTACCTAATTTCGCGTATTAGCTTAGAATTTAATTATAGAATCAGTTACTTGAAGTGTTATTTACATTATGAAATATAATTGAATAGATTTGGGCCATCTGGAGTCGGATACTCGTGGCAAAGGCGTGGTTTCGGGTTGACTTGTACTTGTTCGAGGTAAGTGGCTTGTCTAACCTTGTGTGGGAGACCTTTCCCCTTAGGATTGATATTATGGTAATTGAAATGCCTCGTACGTGAGGTGACGAGCGCGTAATTGTGCAAAATTGTTGGAAATTCGGTTTATCATTAAAAATAGCCTTGAATTGTGTTCTTCCTTTTCTTGCTTACACTGTTTGGGAATTAAACCTGCTGTAGCCTAGAGAAGCATGTGTGAGCACGTGATTTTGCCCTATATGAATTACTCCCATAATTTCAAACAAAATAATTTTTTTTTCATTATTTGTAATTTTGTGGATTTTCCTGGCATTTTTTGTTAATTGTTTGCATTTGTTTGTGCATTTTAATTAGTGAAAAAAAAAAAAATATACATGTTTCATTTTCATTTAGGATTTGACCTTGCATTTCTAAGAATTAATTAGTAATTAGTTATTATATAAAAGGGAAAATCACAAAAATAGTTCAATTTGTTCTTTTGGAGTCAACTTTTGATTTTAATAGTTTTTTTTTTTTTTAATTTGTTAGTTGTGAGAATTATCATTTAGGTTTAATTATTGTTTTTAGGATAATTAGGTTTTAGGAATTAACTAAGATTTTAGTTTTAATTTGAAAAGAAAATGAAAAGAAATGGAGTCTCTTATTTTTTAAGACCAGATTTTGGGCCGTTTTTTTTATTTGATTCTCTCAGCCCAAATGCAGCCCAACTGGACCCGTCTAAGACATCCCAGATACCCGACCCAACCTGTTCTCTAATACACGCGCACAGTCGGCCAGAGACCCCCAAATCCCAAATCCCTAATCTAACGTGTACTGTTCTTCTTCTCCAAAGAACACGCGAACAAGCCCCAAAATTCCATCCAAATCCATGGCGAGTGAGCATCAATCCCTAACCCACGCGTCCCTCTATCTCTCCTCTTGCCGTTGCTAATGGTTTCTGACGCCAAAATTCCCTCTCCTCTCACTCGCTCGTTTTTGAGACCTATCTCACGATTGGAAGCTTCTGGAGACGAAATGCTGGATGAGTGTGAGGCATTGGATTGATTTCACTCAATCCGAGCCCCACATTCATCAAGGATTCGTCTTCAAAAGGAGCCTTATCCGATTTTGAGAGGGGGGCTCTGCTAAAAATTGAGAGAAAAAAAAGTTGAAAGGTTTCTGGAACTGATGGTTTTCTGAGTTTATTTTTCTTCTTTGACGAGTTCTTTCAAAGTTGAAGAGAAACATATATACAATTTTTATTTTTTGAATCCGGATTTGAATTCCAAAGAGATACAAATTGAAGTTCGAGCTTGGTTTTCTACTGTCGTCTTGCTGATTTGCTGCTGAACCTCGCTAGGATTTGGAGTCGAGAGTTGTATTGTCGAGTTTATATTTGTTATAAAGGAAATTTGCAACTTCAGGTTCAATTTTCCTCTCTTTTATTCTATGCGACTCTGTTTTGTTCCAATGCTTTTGAGCTATGAGATTCAGTTTATAGTGGTCTGTTTTGGGTTATAATCGAATTTCTTGCTGGTGAATCTCTTCGTAGTGGTGATGTATTTGAGTATGTTTAGTCAGTAAAAGCTGAGTTTGAAGGGTCGTCCTCTGTGCTTTTTTATGCTTTAACTGTTATTTTGGTGTCGAGTTATCATTATCGAATCAAGATGTCATCGCTTTCAAATGAACAATGAGTTCAGCTTTGAAAAATCGCGAGCGAGCATGAAACTTATGAGGTTACTTCTCATTATATGTGCTTTTCGAACTCTAAATGACTTGTTTCTGTGAACTCTCTTTGTTTATCAGATTTTCTTTTAAAATAAGAATTCGAAGAATTGTTTAGTTTTCTCTTTTCCTTGATTTCGTAACTATTTTGCCCTGTTCTTGCTGGTCTGGAGTTGCTGAAGCTCTCCTCGATAGTATGTGCTCTTGATGGCTTACCAAATTGAGATGACCATTGAGGTTCATGTTTCCAGCAGCCATTTCTGCCTGTTGAACTTCTTAAAACAGAATTTAATATGATATTTGTTAATAGTGTGTTCTGTTTTCCTTGAAATCAGTTTGTATTTGCTAGCCTCTCCTGAATCTTTTGGCCTGTTGAAGCGTAAAGGATGAGATTCCATTCCCTGTTTAAATGGTTAAGTGCTTTGATCTAGTCGATGGAAGAGGCATGTTGGTTTATTTCGGTTTTGTTTTATAGAAGTTGGCAGTGTCTAGCCCGAGCTAGCGACTGAGTCACGAGTTTGAAATCAGGGAAAGTTTTTCTTTAACTGCCATCTTGTTTGAGAGTATAAGTGTGCAGTGTTGAATCCTTGTTTATGAATCTGTGTCGACCTGTGAAAGAGATAGATAAGTTGGTTTAACGAGGAGAGGAGTTCAGAGATGGATTGCTGGATGAAAATCCTAATTATGCTTGGGTTAACTTTGATTGTTTGATAGTTCTTGTGTAGAATGATAACATGCTGAATGTGATGAAGCTTGACGACATGGGCCTAAACAATTTTAAGTGTTTTGTTTACTCTGAACTGTGAATTTACATATCAAACTGAATTTTTTAATTGCTGCGTGACCTCCCAGAGTTGCTGCTACAGATCTACTTTTCCTATTCTTTGGTTGTATTCTGCATCAGGTTGTCTTTTCCATTTGGCTATCACTAAGGCACACACACACCATGAACTTGAATTACAATGATGGAGATAAAACAATTGGATTGTTTTCGATCCTAGTTACTGTCCAGTCTTGCCTTTCCCTCCTAGCTTGAAGTCTCTCTTTTGGGTATTGGCACATGATTTGCTTGATGAATCCTTCTACTTTGTTTAACTAAGGTTGTAAATTATTCTTCAGTGATTCTTGTCAGCTCTCATCTTTAAATTTCTTGTATGTGTTGGAGCTTCTTCAAGCAAATATATGAAAATGGCGATTCTATGGCGCAAATCCTCCTGGCATAATGTTAACTGAATCATTCACTTTTGGGTGTCATCTGTTTATAATCGAGTTCAATCTGGATCTTGGCATGCTCCTGTTTTGTCCATTCTTTGTCCCTGGTTCATTGAGAAAATCATGATATGGTTTGTTCCTTTTGTTGCTTATATGGTCGTTTGTAAAGCTTTTGCTATTTTGTTGGAAGATTGTGACAGTTTCATTCTTATGTCTAAATACAAAGTGGGTTAATGGATGCAGATATTTGGGTGCTACAGTATAAGTTCATTTTCTGGTAGTCATTCGAAAATCAGAGACCCCAGTGGTTTGAACAAGATATTAGTTGGTTCGAGTTTAAAAATTGAATAATTAATAAACATCCGTAGTTTGATTTAGTTGAGTACAACCCTTTGAAACTAGAATCGAGGCGTGCCATTTAGCAAATTTTCATGGCCCTCGCAAAGTTGAAAACGCGTAGTTGCTTTAGGCGCGTTGTTTTAATAATTTACCTTCCTAAACTCGGGTGCAAATTTATGTGACCCAAATCCAAATCCCAACGAAGTCGAAATGTGTCAACAACCACGGGTGCATTTATGTGACGTGGTTCGAAACACGTTTTCACGACGTTGCAATTCTCGTTAAAAATAGTAATAAAGCGGTTCATGGTTTAAAAGCACATAAGTTAAAACATGTATTAAAATCTGATTTTAGCCAAATATAGCAGTTAAGCGACCGTGCTAGAACCACGGAACTCGGGAATGCCTAACCCCTTCTCCCGGGTTAACAGAATTCCTTACTCGGATTTTTGGTTCGCGGACTGTTAAACAGAGTCATCCTTTTCCTCGATTCGGGATTCAACCGGTGACTCGGGACACCATAAATATCCCAAGTGGCGACTCTGAATCTTTTTATAATAAATCCCGTTTCGATTGTCCTTTAATTGGAAAAACTCCCTTTCTTATTATACCCTTCACGG
>NW_017674668.1:23971-40155 GCF_001879085.1 Nicotiana attenuata | reverse complement strand
AAGGGCGCCGGAAGGCTGTTTTTGCAAGAATAGCCACCCTGAGTCAATTTCAACGGTTAGCAGGCACAGCCTTAAAACCTTCTCCGCGAAGTGCTGAAAGGCCGTAAGTACAAAACCGCCATTTGTTTTAAATCGGAAATTTGAACAAAATAGTGTCATTTTTCATTGTTAGGTCAAATAAGTGATTAAATCACCTTAATAAATGTGCAGGATGAGCACGACTCAAAATGAACCCTTTTCAATCATGCATAAAATCCCTTTGGAGTTGCGTCTGTGGTGGAGCGACTTAGGAGGAGAAGGGCAAGATGAGGTCAAAAAATATTTGAAAGGGCTTACCGGTTTGTTAGAGATTGTGCCTCGGGGAGACATCATCAGAGCGTTGGTCACCTGTTGGGACCCGACACATAACGTCTTCCATTTCTCGGACTTTGAGTTGACCCCGGCACTGGAAGAAATAGCCGGCTACATCGGAAAAGATGAGGTTCCTTAAAGGCAAAAGTACTTGGTTGCCCCGAGAGCTGTGGCTGTGCACAGATTTTTAGACTCATTGAAAATAAGCAGGACGGTCCACAATGCAGATTTGGCAAACGGCTTTTGTACTCCACACTTCATATATCACAGATATGGCCATATAGGAGGTTTCAACAACCCGGAAAACAAGATATGTAGCAAAGGGAACCGCCAAAAATGGGAGGAGCATAGACGTTTTGCCTTTATGGTGGTCTTTTTGGGGCTTGTGGTATTTCCAAGGAAAGACGGAAACATTGACATAAAAATAGCCGGAGTTGTTAGCACTCTACTCACCCAAGCCAAAAGCACCCTTGCGCCCATGATACTAGCCGAAATCTTCCGCGCTCTTACAGCCTGCAAAGTCGGGGGAGACTTCTTCGAGGGGTGCAATTTATTATTGCAGATGTGGATGACCGAACACTTGTGCCATCGTCCTCAGTTCCTGAGTTATGGGTCTACACAGAAGACATGTATAGAAGAGTTTTACACAAGGATTAAGGGGATCAGCTTGCCCGAGGGATTCACGGGTTGGACTTCATACTTTTGATCCCTCACTGCTAGTCAAATAGAGTGGACGTTTGGATGGTTGCCTGTCAATGAAGTCATATATATGCCAGCAACGGGGCCATATTTCCTTTTGATGGGTGTTAAGAGCATCCATCCCTACACCCCATATCGGGTTTTAAGGCAACTCGGTAGGTGCCAAATAGTGCCAAAAGATGGCGATCTTAGTGCTTAGGTGGTTGAAATTAGCCCTGACGGACAGTTCCCAGAAGCAAGAGTCCGCCAGATCTGGAATGAATGCCAATACTTAAAAGAAGATACTTGCGTATAGGATCGGGCCAAAGGCGAAGTGTCGCCAGGATACCTTGCTTGGTATAGAAGAGAATATGAGCACGAAAGGCCAGCTAAAAGACCTCACATCCGGGAGTTTGCTGAATCATCGCAAGAACAGTGGGCTTGGTTAGCTAAAGAAAATGAGTACAGGTCCGATTTGAAAAAGGTCCAAGACCTCCGATTTGAAAATAGCTTGCAAGCCGCGGCTGATGAAGGTGAGAGAAAACAATTGGCCAAAGAGAATGAAGCCTTACGAGCCTAAATCCAAAAGATGAAGTTAGAGGCCGACGACCCTGTCAGAAGTGCCAAAGATACAAAGCTTATAGAAAATCTAAGGCAAAAAGTAAACGACTACAGTTTTGACCTCGACAAAGCGGAAAAGGAATTAGCTGGGGTTCGGAAACAATTGGCTAAAAACGCGGAAGAACGGGCCCGCATGGTTAAACAGTTGAAAGAAGAATACGACAATGAGGTCAAAGGATTAAAGAAAAAGGTCATTGCCACAGAGAACCGAATGATCAAACAGGCAAAGGAATTCAAAGTCGAAAGAGAGCATTGCTACATGGCATTGGCACAGTTAGAGGTGGACTTGCAACAACTCTGGGAACAAAGCCAGGCAGCTGAGCAAACTTTGGAAGCTAGGACTCAACAGATAGGGCGGTTGCTTCAAGAAAAAGGCAGAATCAGAGAGAGAATCTTAACCGTTGCTCATTCTATTACCAGGAAATGCCAGATGTGCGAGAACATGACCCATACCACCTTCTTTGCATCAGTAATGATATTTGTGAAGCAGATAATGACTGACTTGGACAGACTTCAAGGGGAACTTGCATATAGGCCCGCGGCGAGACCGAACGATGTCCCGCGAGCACCAGGAGCTTTAATGTATTCATGATTGTCTTTTGAGTCTGCATTTCTTTTTCTACTAGAGTTTGTCTTCTGAGTCTGTATTTCCTTTAAAATAGAGTTAGGTCATTTGGGTCTGTATTTCTTTTCTACTAGAGTTTGTATTTCCTTTTCGTTAAAAGTCAGTCAGTTGATTGAGTCTGTATTTTCGTTTAAACTGGAATAGGGATGGTAACGTCTGTAGTTCTTTTCTGCATTAGAGTCTGTTAGTTGTTTAATCTGTCAATTTTGAGTCTTTGTAATAGACGTATTTGCTATCAATAAAATTGAAAATCCCAAAAAAATATTTTGCTTCTACTTTACATTTATTATGCAAGAACTACGGTCGGTCTGATTCACGCGGGGTCGTGATACGTAGGCAATCTTCATAGGATTCGACCATAACTAAATGAAAAAAAAAGGATATACAAGAAAAGAATGAAAGGAAAGAGGTGAAAAACAAGAAAGGAAAGAAAAACAAAAGAGGGAAAAACAAAAACAAAAAGAAAATAAGAAACCGAACAAGAGAAAATAAAAAGGGAGCAAAGGAAAGAAAAGAGCGGAAAAATAATTTTGAGGAAAGAAGCGGATAGGAACAAGGAAAACCAAAGCAAAAGAAAAAGAAGAAAAGAGGGAAAATAAGAGAGAAAAGCAAAAGAGGGAAAGGCAAGAAACAATGGAAAACACGAGGGAAGAATGAGAGGGAAGGCATGGCAAATAAAGAAAAATAAAAAGGCCGGGATGACGCATGCGACCGATCAAAAGCATAATAGGAACTGTTAACTGCCTAGGTGCATTCACGCCCCAAATGTGCGGGTACCAATATGTTAAATGCCCTAACGCTAACGTGATGGTTTTATTTTGTCATGTCATTCCAGAAAGGTGGTTGGTTTATGGTTTGAAAGTGGTAACTCTTATTTACAACACAAGGACAAAAGGCAATGGCAAACAACAAGAGAACTGAGTTGGTTGATATTGGTGCTCGACAACAGTTGGTGGAACGGGATAATGGGTTGGTTGAAGAGGTGCGGATGCTGAGACAACACATGACAGACATGTATCAAGCCTGGATGACTGGAAAGGCGCCACCCCCGCCACCACCAATTTTCCCGGACGATACCTTTACCCAAAATCCCAACACAATGCCGGATGATCTTCTATATTCTCTAGATACACCCGCTTATCACACTCGCCCCAACTACCCTAGTAGCTCCATCGCTCATCCTTCAGTCACTTCTCCCCAATATTGCCCTCCTGTCATATCCGTTACCCCAGACAATGAATACCCACCCAAAGCACGTAATGCCCGATTTCACCCTCCAGAGGTTGCCCACAGGGTCCTTGATCCATACAAGAAGAGCTCCCGGGATGAGCAGATTCATGGTAGAAATGAAAGGGTTACGGGAAGAGCAGGGCGAGAAGAGGTACCTAGGAAATTGACAAGCACAGAACTGTCCTTAAGGGACAAGCGAAGAGTGGAAGGCCAGGGTAGATGACTTGCAAAGGACTGATTGTGCCACATGACACCCGCCTGCCCGCAGGATTCAAAGTACCAAACTTTAACTTGTATGATGGGCGTGGAGATCCGGTAGCCCACCTGAGGGTCTATTGCAACGAAATGAGGATTGTTGGAGAGAAAGATGACGTGATGATGACATATTTCAGTGAAAGCCTAACTGGGGCAGCTTTGGACTGGCATGGTCGTCAAAATGTCGATGGGTGGCTTACATTGGGTGACATGGCTCAAGACTTTGTCCGATACTTTCAATGCAAATCAAATGTTGCCCCAGACCGCACCTCGCTATATAAGATGGAAAAGAGGCCGGAGGAAAGCTTTAATGAGTTTGGGTTCAGATGGAGGGAGCAAGCTGCTCAAGTCAGTCCTCCGATCAGTGAAGAAGAAATGGTTAAGATTTTTCTACAGGCCCAGGGACCCACCTCTACAGTCATTTGATCCCGGCCCTGGGTAAGCCTTTCAATGATGTGTTAAAAATGGGGGAGCTAGTGGAAGAAGGAATCAAGTCAGGCAAAATTGTGAGTTGTTCGGAAGCCATTCAGAACGTACCAGTAAGCTTGGTTGGAAGAAAGAGGAACAGAAAAGACGATCCGATAGGTTTTCCTGATCAACACTTCCAGCCTCGACATCATCCCCGTGGTTATCCTTGTGCATTAGATGACCCTCCCCGACGCCACTTCTCTCCACAGAAATCCCAAAGTCGCACATCATATTCTCAGTACCTAGCTCCTCAAAATGCCCATCTACCCCCGCAAGCTTACCAAAAACACCCCGGATCAGGTTTTCGGCCCAATCCGGCATTTAAGAATGAGAGGTTACGGAAGAAGAAGACCTTCACTCCTTTGGGAGAATCATATGCCAGTCTGTTCCAGAGGTTAAGGACACTGGACATGTTGAAGCCGATTCAGATAAAAGTGCCGAACCCTCCTCCAAAGAAGTTCGATCCTTCTCAAAAGTGCGCATACTGCTCAGGTGCCCTGGGGCACGACATAGAGAAATGTTGGAATCTAAAGAATGCAATTCAAAAGCTTATTGATGCAGGCGACATCGTCGTGCAAAATCCAGATACAACAAACACTGGTCAAGATCCATCTCCTGTGCACAATGAGACGCATATGGTGGGTGTGATTGATTGTGAGAATGAGCTGGCAGAAGAATCTCAGAAGCAGTTTGCTCAGAACAATGTGATGAAGACTCGTGAAAATTCCAGCAATCTTGGTGTGAAATTCAGTGGCTAAGACGCCGTACTTGGTAATTGGGAAGACACTCCATCTCTTGGAGTTTTGGTGGTTTATTTTGTTGTCATTTCTGTTGTCCGGGTTATTTCAGGGTTGTAATCCGGATATTGTCTTGTGACTCAAACCCTTCTACCCTTTCATTTTGTCTTGTTCGTCTCGTCGTAGTAGCTTGTGTAGTGCTGTTTAGGTTTGTTCAAAGGTTGTAACTCTAGTCTAGTTTGCTCGTTTCGTTGTTTAAACCCTTTCACCGTCAGTCTAATGCAATTCTCTGTTTTCCGCCATTTCTAGTCATTTTATCTAGTTCCTTTCTCCTTTTGCAATTCTTTTCATGCTGGCTCTGGTGACATGACATGCACGCATAATTCTCAGCCTGGTTTTAAAAGTCAGTTTAGTAATGAAGCAACAAAAACAATGTTGAAGATGTAAGGACAGTCGAGGGATTTTGAAATCTCTTCGAGCCCAAATTGTGTGAAACTGGGTCAGACGGAACATAAAGAAATACTGTTGAAATGCATCATGCCACATCGGTTTGAGACCAAAGGCAAGTTTGCCCTCGAGTCTGCAGGAGCCGCTCGTGGTACCGATATTGTTGTCCAAATGGTGCTGGGTAATTGACAGATGCAGAAGGCAAATGTGTGGATATGGTTTGTAATTCTGGTGCAATCAAAAATTGTTACCTATGTTTTCCTCAGTTTGTTTAATTGCGTAGTTTGTACTTGGCATGTTTTGGAGACTGAAATGACGAAGGCATTTTGTTCTGCTATCCAAACACTTTATCCTTTGTTACCCCTTCGAGACTCGGTTATTTTCTTGCATACTCCTCTTGCGGAATCAATAATAAAACGCGTAAGCCCGAGCGAAAAAAAATGGAGAAACAAGAGAAAAACAGTGAAAAAGAAAAAAGAAAAGAAAAGAAAAGAAAAGAAAAAAAGAAGAGAAAGGAAGAGAAAAGGAAAAAGAAAAAAACAAAACAAAGAAAAAGAATAGAGAATAAAAACAGAAAAAAAAGAGAGAAAAGCAAAAGAAAAGAAAAGAAAAGAAAAGGAAAAGAAAAGAAATGAAAGGAAAGAAAAGAAAAGTGGAAGAAAAGGAAAGATCGCTACAAAGAACGTAGTTTTATGGCCTGAACTACGTTTGACTTGATCCCGAAAGGGTACGTAAGCAGCCTCTCTCTGAGGTTCAGTCACACCGAAATAAAAGTCCAAAGTCCCCAAGGAAGAAACGGGGGCAGAAGTTGTGATTGTTGCAAGAGATTTGATTTCGAAAGTTGTAATTTTGAACCCATTTGAATTGTTTTGAGCCTTTGATATCCTTTCTTTCTAAACCTGTCCAAAAGCCTGCATTACGGTCCAAAGAAAGACCTTCCGATCAGTCTCCAAAAGTGCCAAGACGAGCAAGTAGAAGTGATTCATGTCAGGGGCAACACTCTGGTACAAGCAAGGGAAATGAAGAATGAGAGAGTCTTGATGATAAATGCCCTCACGGGTACCACAAGGCGATGAAAACTGAGAGAAATCAAAATGAGAGAGGCTTGATGGTGAAAACCCTTCGGGCACTACAAGTCGAATAAGGATTGTGAATCAGATTGGATAAGCGGAGCATTGAAGCCCAGTTTCATGGTGAAAAGGTACAATAAGAGCTGAGCATCAGATTTTGCTTGGCAAAATATCTACAGGTGCATGTCATGGTCATTAGAGTTGGTATCCACACCTGATAGGTTTCTACTTCGTAGTTTTCTTGTTAGGAATCATCTCTTTCCTTTGTCCTTCACTTTGTTCCTTTTGTTTCATTTACTTCCTCCTCTTGAGTCTGTGTGGTCAAAACAAGTGAGAAATGACTTCAACATCTGTCACCAAGCTTTCCAATTGAACAAAACGGGATCTGGTGAACACATCAAAGCGTTAAGTCGGGAATGAACAACAAACGCACTAAGCTGGTAACGGTCAACATGCTTTGGGACTCGTTTAAAATACGAAGGCTGGGTATGTATCAATTCATGGACGATGCAACAGAATGAGGGCTAAGGTGAACAGATCAAAGGTATTTTCTGTGAGAAGATTGACAAAAAGGGTGGTAAACCAGTGACAAGCGAGGTATTCCAAGCAGAAATCAAAGTTATTGTTGGAGTATGGCAAGTGAAGGAGCAATAGATCTCGAGGCCAAGGCCATTGATTCAAATCAGGAAAGAACAACATGTGCGCTGAGTTGGTAACAATTAATATGCTTGGGAGTCTAGGTGATCAAACACAAAGGTTTGGTAAATGTCGGTACGAGCGGTGCAACAGATAGAGGATGTTGGGTCTGAATGGAGAAGAGGTATTTTCAATGGTAAAGATGACAGAGGAAAGTGGTTAGTCACTAAACCAGCAAGGTCTTCAAATGGAATCAGCGTTCATGGGAAGAGAAGGAGCAATCGCCCTCAAAGTTCAAGGCCACAAACCAACCACCACATTTAAAACTGACAAGATTTTTCTTTGATTGAAACAGGGGAAGAAAGTTTTCGTTGGTTTCAGAGAGACCCTCCTTAGGAAAAAAAACAAGCACCAAAACAGGTACAACGGGAAATTATCAGGACCCTCCTGGAGACTGGGACTTAGTTTAAATTTCAAAACAATCATGAGTAGCATAATTTAGCATAAATAGGAATATAATTTGGTTTCAAAGTTTGCACGTTTAAGATAGGATTCAATTAGGAGTTTTAGGACTCTCCTGGGTAATGGGATGTAGCTTTAAAGTTTGTTTAGATAACAAGATATAGTGGGAGTCGTACCTTCAGTAGATATAACTTAGGTTAAAACTATCTTTTAACTAAAAGTTGTCAGGACCCACCTGTATAATGGGGAGTAGTTTAAGACCTTTTAGGCAACAAATGTAGTGGGGGTAATACCTCTAGAGGATATAACTTAGGTTCATAATTATTAGAAGTTGTCAGGACCTCCCTGGATAATAGGACTTAGCTTTCAAATTCTTATAATAGTTGGTAGAATAATTCAGTTTAACACTTACCCATGTACCCAGCTACCAAACTGGGGCAGAAATTTTTCTTTGTTTTTGTCTATTTTTTTTGTAGTCAGGAGCCCACCTGGAGAACAAGGGAATACTTTCCAAGCGTAGCAGTCAGGAGCCCACCTGGAGAACATGGAAATATTTCAAATTCCAGCAATCAGGATCCTACCTGAAGAACAGGGAAGTGCAATTCAATTTTAGCTTTTAATTTTTTATAACATACTGTACCCAGCCGCCAAATTGGGGCAGAAAATTTTCTTTGTTTGTTTTGCAGCAGTCAGGAGCCCACCTGGAGAACAGGGGAATACTCTTCAAGCTTCAGCAATCAGGAGCCCACCTGGAGAACAAGGGAATACTCTTCAAGCTTCAGCAATCAGGAGCCCACCTGGAGAACAAGGAAATATTTTTCAAGCTTCAGCAGTCAGGCGCCCACCTGGAGAACAAGGGAAGTACAACTCAAATTTTAGCTTTTAATTTTTAATATCTGATAACATGCTATACCCAGTTACCAAACTGGGGCAGAAAATTTTCTTTGTTGTTTATTTTGTTGAAGTCAGGAGCCCACCTGGAGAACAAGGGAATACTTTTCAAGTGTCAGCAATCAGGAGCCCGCCTGGAGAACAAGGGAATACATTTCAAGCTTCAGCAATCAGGAGCCCGCCTGGAGAACAGAGGCGTACATTTCAAGTTTCAGCAATCAGGGGCCGGCCTGGAGAACAGAGGTATTACAATTCAAGTTTCAGTTTTCCAATCCTTGTTAATATCTAGTAATATGACGCCCAGTCACCAAACTGGGGCAAGAGATTTTCTTTGTTTTTGTCCATTTTTGTTGAAGTCAGGAGCCCGCCTGGAGAACAGAGGCACACATTTCAAGTTTCAGCAGTCAGGAGCCCACCTGGAGAACACTCGGTTTGCTTAAACATACTGCTTTTGGTTTCCTATCTCATTCTCTAGTCTCACACTTAGCATCTACTACCTAACAACTAGTAGAAAAATAGATCACGTATTTTTAGAACCACAAAATCAAATCTAATTGTAATTACCATTTTCAAGGTAAACAAATGAATTCATGAAGTATAGTCCAATCCGAGTTAGAATAACTTACCCCAACAATCTTCTCGAAGAAACCATGAAAAAATCTCCTCACACCGATCTCTAAAAGTCCCAAATTGGAAAAGGGGATCAAACCCTCGAAATTCCTCTTTTCTGTCCTAGCACTCTCGCTTCTGCGAGTCTATAACTGCNACACAAGTATTTTATGACCTGAACTACGTTGACTTGATCCCGAAAGGTACGTAGGCAGCCTCTCCTGAGTTCAGTCACACAAACAAATCCCAAAAGTCCCACGAAGAAACTGGGGTAGCAGTTGTGGTTGTGCAAGAATTTGATTCCGAAAGTTGTAGTTTTGAACCCACGTCGAATTGTTTTAGAGCCTTTGATACCCTTTCTTTCTAACCCTGTCCAAAAGCCTACATTACGGTCCAAAGAAAGACCTTGTGATCAATCTTCAGGAAGTGCCAATACGAGCAAGTAAAAGTGATTCACGTCAGGGGCAACACTCCGGTGCAAGAAGAAAATGATAAAAAATGAGAGAGTCTTATTGGTGAAAACCCTCACGGGCACCGTAAGCCGAAGCGAGTTGAGAGAAATCAAAAATGAGAGAGCCTTATTGGTGAAAACCCTCACGGGCACCGTAAGGCGAAGTGAGTTGAGAGAAATCAAAAATGAGAGAGTCTTATTGGTGAAAACCCTCACGGGCACCGTAAGGGGAAGGTGAGTTTTTCAGACAGGCAAATGAGACAAGTCTGTGGTCAAAAGCTGCTCAATACATTGCAAGACGAGCAAGGTTTGGGTTTGGGTGAAAATCAGGTTGTGAAAGTCCGAAACAACAAATGTGGCAATCGAAAGTTGCTTGGTTAGACAGACTGGGCTGGTTAATCCAAAATGCATGGCATGCTCAATGGTACCAGCTGTTCCACTCAGATAAGTCTTATTCTCTTCTTTCTTCATTACAAATTATCCGTTCTTGGATTCTCTTTATCCTTAGCCCTCGAGGTTGTTGCATTTCATTCTTTCGAGGTCTATCTTTAAGATGTTCCAGTGTCAGTTCTGTTCGAAACAAAAGGAAGGAATGTCAAGGCTAACTACCAGCTTCCTAGTTGTACAGACAGGGACAGAATATATCAAAGATGTCAAAAGACAAAGTAAGTCATAAAGGACCACTGGAAGTTTCATCGTTGGATTATTCAGATAATTGTGGGGAAGAAGTGAAGTTTCAAAAGAGGGGTTAGAAACACAAAACAACAATACGGGATAAAACACTTGGGTCATCAGAGTCAAGGGGTTGAAATTCGGTCAGGAAGTCGAGGGGATTCAAGGCAAGTCCAGGGAAGCGGGACGGAGTAAAGCCCAGCAGCAGGGACGTACGCAGCAAGAATGCCAGCAACTAGTCACCATTTTATATTGACAAGATTTTTCTTTGATTGAAACAGGGGCAGAAATTTTGTTCGTTTCGGAGAAACCCTCCGTAAGGAAAGGTAGCACCCAAACAGGTATGACTGGAAACTCTCAGGACCCTCCTGGAAAATGGGACAGTTTAAATTTCAATACAATCATGAGTAGCATAATTTAGCACAAATGTATCCCAAAGAACATAAGTTGGTTTCAAAGTTGCTTGTTTAAGATAGGATTCAATTAGGAGTTGTCAGGACCCTCCTGAATAATGGGACACAGTGTTAAGATCTCCTTTAGATACCAAGATACTGTAGTAGGATAGTATAATTCAGCCGCAGAATTGGCACTCTTAAGATAAGATTTGAATCTTGATTTTCAGGACCCTCCTGGATAATGGGACGTAGTTTTAAGGTCTGTTTAGATAACAAGATATAGATAACAAGGTCCGCTTAGGTTAAAACTGTTTTTTTTAACTAGAAATTGTCAGGACCCTCCTGGATAATGGGGAGTAGTTAAGACCTATTAGATCACAAATGTAGTGGGGGTAATACCTTTAGAAGATATAACTCAGGTTCGTAATTGTTAGGAGTTGTCAGGACCGCCGTGGATAATAGGACTTAGCTTTCAAATCCTTATAATAGTTGGTAGAATAATTCAGTTCAACATTCACATCTGTGCCCAGCCACCAACTGGGGCAGGAAATGTTCTTTGTTTACTTTGTTTTGTTGCAGTCAGGAGCCCACCTGGAGAACAAGGGAATACTCTTCAAGTTCAGCAATCAGGAGCCCACCTGGAGAACAAGGGAATACTTTTCAAGCTTCAGCAATCAGGAGCCCTCCTGGAGAATAGAGGCGTACATTTCAAGTTTCAGCAATCAGGGGCCCGCCTGGAGAACAGAGGTATTACAATTCAAGTTTCAGTTTTCCAATTCTTGTTAATATCTAGTAATATGACGCCCAGTCACCAAACTGGGGCAAGAGATTTTCTTTGTTTTTGTCCATTTTTGTTGAAGTCAGGAGCCCGCCTGGAGAACAGAGGAATACATTTCAAGTTTAGCAGTCAGGAGCCCGCCTGGAGAGCATGGGAATACATTCAAGTTCAGCAGTCAGGAGCCCACCTGGAGAACAAGGGAATACGTTTCAAGTTCAGCAATCAGGAGCCCACCTGGAGAACAAGGGAATACTTTTCAAGCTTCAGCAATCAGGCGCCCACCTGGAGAACAAGGGAAGTACAATTCAAATTTTAGCTTTTAATTTTTAATGTTTGATAACATGCCGTGCCCAGCCACCAAACTGGAGCAGAAAATTTTCTTTGTTTGTTTTGTTGCAGTCAGGAGCCCACCTGGAGAACAAGGGAATACCTTCCAAGCGTTGCAGTCAGGAGCCCACCTGGAGAACAAGGGAATACTTTTCAAGCGTCAGCAATCAGGAGCCCGCCTGGAGAATAGAGGCATATATTTCAAATTTCAGCGGTCAAGGATCACTCGGAGGAATGGCAAAACATCTCTGATCATAGCAAGGCAACAAGAAGGATTCCATCAGAAGAATACAAGTTCAAGGCAACACAAGAGCAAGTTTGAAGACATAGATAGGACCTTTTTTGTAATTCATAGCTTAGGCTGTCTTCTTTTTATTTTGACACGGTGTAATAAGGAGGTCAGCGAGCAATAGCAGCAGCAATAGTAGTGAAATCACAGCTCCTGGTAGTCCCAGCTACCCAACCTTCCCGAACTACACTGACCTGATTTGTTTTTAGCCAAGGATATGTAGGCAACCTTTGAAGCAAGGTTCGGTCAGACGGTTTTCAAAATGCTTGACACGGAATATTCAAACGGGCAAAAATCGCTCGTTTTCGCTCACTTATCTTTGCGCGGAAACTCTTCATGTTCCCGAGCAAAGAGGGGCAGCTGTGAGCACGTGATTTTTGCCGTATATGAATTATTCCCAAAAATTCAAACAAAATGATTTCTTTATAATTTTATAATTTTTGTGAATTTTCGTGGCATTTTCTGTTAATTGTTTGCATTTTGTTTGTGCATTTTAATTAGTGAAAAATAAAAAAATTGTGTTACATGTGCATTTAGGAGTTAATTTTGCATTGTTGCATTAATTAGTAATCAAGTTATTTTACAAAAAGAAAATAAAAAAAAATAGTGTAATTTGCACTTTTAATTTTAGCTTTTATTTTAAGTAGCTCCTCTTTTAATTTGTTTGTAATTAACTGTGTTAACTATCATTTAGGTTTAATTAGTGCTTTTATTTTAGTTAATTAGTTTCTAAGAATTAATTTAGGAATTATTCTAATTTTGGAAAAAGAAAAAAAGAATTTGTGAAAAGAAATAAAAGGAAGAGGGATTTGAAAGTTAATTTGGGCCAATCTTTATTTTTAAAACACTCAGCCCAAACGGATCCCTCTCCCAAACCAAACAGAACCCTGACCCGCCCCATTGGCCCCAAATTATAACACAAATGAACGGACAACCCTAATCACCCAACTCAAGAAACGCAACTGTTCTTCTTCTCCAAAGAAAATCAAATTCAGCACCAAATTCGTCCCAAAAATCGCCAAAATTCAGGCGAGTGAATCCCAAATCCCTAACCCACGCGTTCCCCCCACCCTTCCTCTTACCGTTCTAACGGTTTCTGACGCCAAGATTCCCCTCTCCTCTCACTCGCTCAAATTTGAGTTATATCTCACGATTGAAAGGTTCTGGGGACGATATGCTGGATGAGTGTGAGGCGTTGGATTGATTTCACTCAATCCGAGCCCCACTTTCATCAAGGATTCGTCTTCAAAAGGAGCCTTATCCGATTTTGAGAGGGCGAGCTCGGCTAAAAATTGAGAGAAAAAAAAAAGTTGAAAGGTTTCTGGAACTGATGGTTTTCTGAGTTTATTTTTCTTCTTTGACGAGTTCTTTCAAAGTTGAAGAGGAACATATATACAATTTTTATTTTTTGAATCCGGATTTGAATTCCAAGGAGATACAAATTGAAGTTCGAGCTTGGTTTTCTACTGTCGTCTTGCTGATTTGCTGCTGAACCTCGCTAGGATTTGGAGTCGAGAGTTGTATTGTCGAGTTTATAATTGTTATAAAGGAAATTTGCAACTTCAGGTTCAATTTTCCTCTCTTTTATTCTATGCGACTCTGTTTTGTTCCAATGCTTTTGAGCTATGAGATTCAGTTTATAGTGGTCTGTTTTGTGTTATAATTGAATTTCTTGCTGGTGAATCTCTTCGCAGTGGTGATGTATTTGAGTATGTTCAGTCAGTAAAAGCTGAGTTTGAAGGGTCGTCCTCTATGCTTTTTTATGCTTTAACTGTTATTTTGGTGTCGAGTTATCATTATCGAATCAAGATGTCATCGCTTTCAAATGAACAATGAGTTCAGCTTTGAAAAAATCGCGAGCGAGCATGAAACTTATGAGGTTACTTNTTCCTAGTTTGAGTCATTGAAGTTTCACCCTTAGGAGACGCACTTCCTAAGTTGATTTTCACCCATAGGAGACGCACTTCCTAAGTTGATAGTTCATTCATAGGAGACGCACTTCCTAGTTTGAGTTATTGAAGTTTCACCCTTAGGAGACGCACTCCTAAGTTGATTTTCACCCATAGGAGACGCACTTCCTAAGTTGATAGTTCATCCGTGGGAGACGCACTTCCTAGTTTGAGTCATTGAAGTTACACCTTTAGGAGATGCACTTCCTAAATTGAGAGTTCATTCATAGGAGACGCACTTCCTAGTTTGAGTCATTGAAGTTTCACCCCTAGGAGACACACTTCTTAGTCTGGGTCTTTCATGATACACCTGAACGCACTTCCTAAATCGAGATTTCACCCGTAAGAGACGCACTTCCTAGTTTGAGTCATTTAAGTTCGGCCCTAGGAGACGCACTTCCTAGTCTGGTTTATTGAAGTTTTACCTGTAGGAGACGCACTTCCTAGTCTGGTTCATTCAAGTTTCACCCCTAGGAGACGCACTTCCTAGTCTGGTTTATTGAAGTTTTACCTGTAGGAGACGCACTTCCTAATCAAGGTCTTTCAAGTTATTCTTTTAGGAGACGCACTTCCTAAATTGAGAGTTCATTCATAGGAGACGTACTTCCTAGTCTGAATCAATGAAGTTTTACCAGCAGGTGACACACTGCCTAATCAAGGTCTTTCAAGCTATTCTTTTAGGAGATGCACTTCCTAAATTGAGATTTCATTCAGTAGGAGACGCACTACCTTAATTTTCTTTCACTAAAGTTTCACCCTAGGAGATGAACTTCCAGTTTAAGTCATTTATGTTCGGCCGTAGAGGACGCACTTCCTAGTTAGGTTCATTTCGGTTTATTTTAGCAGATGCATTTGCTAGTCAAAGTTTTGGTTTTACTCGTAGGAGACGCATATCCTACTCTAGTCTTTAGTTCACTCTCATCATTGCATCAGTAGTATAAGTGGTTTACAATTTTGCTAACAACTCACAAATCTTCCCAACACAAACTGGGGCAGAAAATTTTCTTTGTTTGTTTATTTTGTTGCAGTCAGGAGCCCACCTGAGAACAAGGGAATACGTTTCAAGTTCAGCAGTCAGGAGCCCACCTGGAGAACAAGGGAATACTTTTCAAGCTTCAGCAATCAGGCGCCCACCTGGAGAACAAGGGAAGTACAATTCAAATTTTAGCTTTTAATTTTTAATGTTTGGTAACATGCCGTGCCCAGCCACCAAACTGGGGCAGAAAATTTTCTTTGTTTGTTTTGTTGCAGTCAGGAGCCCACCTGGAGAACAAGGGAATACCTTCCAAGCGTTGCAGTTAGGAGCCCACCTGGAGAACAAGGGAATACTTTTCAAGCGTCAGCAATCAGGAGCCCGCCTGGAGAATAGAGGCATATATTTCAAATTTCAGCGGTCAAGCATCACTCGGAGGAATGGCAAAACATCTCTGATCATAATGCAAGGCAACAAGAAGGATTCCATCAGAAGAATACAAGTTCAAGGCAACACAAGAGCAAGTTTGAAGACATAGATAGGACCTTTTTGTAATTCATAGCTTAGGCTATCTTCTTTTTATTTTGACACGGTGTAATAAGGAGGTCAGCGAGCAATAGCAGCAGCAACAGCAGTGGAATCACAGCTCCTGGTAGTCCCAGCTACCAAACCTTCCCGAACTACACTGACCTGATTCCTTTTTAGCCAAGGATATGTAGGCAACCTTTGAAGCAAGGTTCGGTCAGACGGTTTTCAAAATGCTTCACACGGAATATTCAAACGGGCAAAAATCGCTCGTTTCCGCTCACTTATCTTTGCACGGAAACTCTTCATGTTCCCAAGCAAAGAGGGGCAGCTGTGAGCACGTGATTTTTGCCCTATATGAATTATTCTCAAAAATTCAAACAAAATGATTTCTTTATAATTTTACAATTTTTGTGAATTTTCGTGGCATTTTCTGTTAATTCTTTGCATTTTGTTTGTGCATTTTAATTAGTGAAAAATACAAAAAATGTGTTACATGTGCATTTAGGAGTTAATTTTGCATTGTTGCATTAATTAGTAATCAAGTTATTTTACAAAAAGAAAATAAAAAAAAAATAGTGTAATTTGCACTTTTAATTTTAGCTTTTATTTTAAGTAGCTCCTCTTTTAATTTGTTTGTAATTAACTGTGTTAACTATCATTTAGGTTTAATTAGTGTCTTTTATTTTAGTTAATTAGTTTCTAAGAATTAATTTAGGAATTATTCTAATTTTGGAAAAAGAAA
>NW_017674668.1:11930-21521 GCF_001879085.1 Nicotiana attenuata | reverse complement strand
ATAATTGAGTTCAACCTGGATCTTGGCATGCTCCTGTTTTGTCCATTCTTTGTCCCTGGTTCATTGAGAAAATCATGATATGGTTTGTTCCTTTTGTTGCTTATATGGTCATTTGTAAAGCTTTTGCTATTTTGTTGGAAGATTGTGACAGTTTCATTCTTATGTCTAAATACAAAGTGGGTTAATGGATGCAGATATTTGGGTGCTACAGTATAAGTTCATTTTCTGGTAGTCATTCGAAAATCAGAGACCCCAGTGGTTTGAACAAGATATTAGTTGGTTCGAGTTTAAAAATTGAATAATTAATAAACATTCGTAGTTTGCTTTAGTTGAGTACAATCCTTTGAAATTAGAATCGAGGCGTGCCATTTAGCAAATTTGCATGGCCCTCGCAAAGTTGAAAACGCGTAGTTGCTTTAGGCGCGTTGTTTTAATAATTTACCTTCCTAAACTCGGGTGCAAATTTATGTGACCCAAATCCAAATTCCAACGAAGTCGAAATGTGTCAACAACCACGGGTGCATTTATGTGACGTGATTCGAAACACGTTTTCACGACGTTGCAATTCTCGTTAAAAATAGTAATAAAGCGGTTCATGGTTTAAAAGCACATAAGTTAAAACATGTATTAAAATCAGATTTTAGCCAAATATAGCAGTTAAGCGACCGTGCTAGAACCACGAAACCCGGGAATGCCTAACCCCTTCTCCCGGGTTAACAGAATTCCTTACTCGGATTTCTGGTTCGCGGACTGTTAAACAGAGTCATCCTTTTCCTCGATTCAGGATTCAACCGGTGACTTGGGACACCATAAATCTCCCAAGTGGCGACTCTGATTCTTTTTATAATAAATCCTGTTTCGATTGTCCTTTAATTGGAAAAACTCCCTTTCTTATTATACCCTTCACGGGGTGTAGTAGTGAGAAAAGGAGGTGTGACAAATACTACGTTATGTGTGTTGCCTTGCCTATAATTAACGGGCGCATTCTAGTTATTTTCTGCTCTTAATCATAACAAATAGCAAAACTTTCAATGAAAGGAGGGTTTTTTTTCGCTTTAACAAATGTCTGAACGCATTTATGTACCAATGTGTCATTGTGGCAAACACTGTATAGTGGCGGACTATTGGGATGACGGTCAATTTGTGTGTAGATACTGGATGTGTGTGAACAGGTCTGGAGGCAACAACGGAAATTATTGCAATTTTGAGGTATGGCTTGATGTACCTTGTAAGCAAGAATGCTACAAACAAACTTTGCAGTATTACCATGATTTGACCAAAAGATACGAACGTGATGAGATTATGTATAAACAAGAAATTGTGGAGTTGAAGGAGAAAATAAAAGAGGCGGAAGAAGAAAAAAATAAGTTGGAAGAGAAATTTAAGTGGTCGGAGCAGAGAATACTAGGCGGTCGTGACTAAACAATGACATGTATGTAATGAGTGTAGTACTTTATCTTTATGTTTTCCATGTCATGTGTTTTCATTAGTTGTACTGAATTTAAATTATGTTAAGTTGCTATTTTTGTTTTTGTGTTGTAGTACTAAAATAAAGAAGAACCGAGGAAATAAAAATATACTGCGCATATAATGTAAACATAAGAAATTGTTGTTATTATTTACATCAAATAATATTTACATAAAATACAAAAGAAATAATCAATGTGTCCCACAACCTGTGTGCTTCAATGCAGCCGCTGGCCTGAGGCGCATCCCATGCCGCCCGGCTCCGCTATCAGGATCATCCTCATCACGTCGCCTCTTTATCTCAGGATGCGCTGCAGCATGATCGTCAGTAGTGCTGGCAGGATCGGTAGAAGGGGCCGTCGGTCTAGAAGCAACCTACATAAGAATAAGTCAGCTCAGTATATGAAAATATATATTAGTAATGTACGTGTTAATTCAAAAAAAATTTAAATTGTCTTACCATGGTCTCGTCGGGCACCTGAATATAAGCATCCGTCGCATCCAGGTCAGCATCACACAAAGTGGGCTCCATGACGGGCAGGGATGAAGCCTTAATAAGAAAATTATAAAGTTAGTTATGGAAAATCAATGAGATAAAAACAAATTTAAATTTAATAGAAATACAAACATACCTGCGGCTGTGAAAGATCCCAGCACCCGTCGATGATGAGCCATAACTCAGTCGATGCCCATTATCCACATCTCGGGTCGGCCGATACTCAGCAGCGGTCGATGGGCCTTGAAAGTACTGATCCCAATCCTCTCCGGTAATGCTCGTGCCCGTGATCAACAATAGATCTGACGGGGTCACCTGCAAAGTCCCTGGAGTGAGCGGCAGCTGAAGGCTGAATGACGGCATGCTGCTGTGATGCTCGACTAGCTCATGGAGGTCACCCGGCAGATCAGCTCCAACATCCTCAACAGGTGCCTCAATGCCCCCTTGCTGTGGACCACCTCCTCGCCGGCCCCCATGACCCCATGGGACAACCCTGCTTCGTAGGATAACCCTGCCTCGTAGGACATCCCTGCCTCGTTGTTCCCTACCTCGTGGGACAACCTACCTCTATGGTAATGCTCTTTCACCACATAAGCAGGTTCATGTACTAAGCGCTCATCCTCTCGGGCTCGCTGTACTGTCCGGGCAGCCTGCTGTAACCTGCCGGCCGTAATCGTGCAAAATGGTCGCTCCCTCGCCGGGATGCTGTTGTATCTGCAGTCCCAACTGGTAAAATAGATGTAGGCCAATAGCCTGCTACCTGCACAATGTGTAAAATATAAATTACAGAGCACTAGGTTACAGTTATATAAGTAAGAATACCAAATAACATACTAGTGTCTCGTGCCGCCCGACGTGTGGAACGTACCGACCGCCAGCTCGATGAATGGGATTCCCGATGAAAAGTCGGGTAATGCCACGGTACCAGGGCATATAATCATGAAAGTATCCGTCCGGCTCGATGAAGGGGGGGGGGGGGCAGAATCAGGTCAACTCGCCGGTCCCAAGTATAAACTTGCTCCTCTAGCCATGCCGCATATGCATCGTCCACCCTGGAATGATCATCCCGTTGGTAATGTGTGGGCTGCCATATAGGCGGTCTCGGTACAAGCTGCGGATGGCCAAACTAGCAAAGTACCCGCTCCGTGGCATGATGCTCCACAATATCGAGGCACATCAGCGGGACAGAAGAGCTCCAAATAAGTCGGCCGGCTGAGCAATAATCGGGCAGGCCACCTATCAACTCGTCGCTTTATGGCGTCCAGATGAACTATTTAGTAACAACAGAAAACGTGAGTATACGCAATACATGTGAAGCTATGCCAAGTAAACTTAGGTATACATTTACCTGTGCGCCCTCCAGCATATCTAACAAATCCCTACAAAGGGGGAGATTATGCCGAGCCTCATAGATATGTACGTATCCCCTCCGGAGAACCCACCTCCTAGCTAGAGGGAGAAACGAGGTGGTACATCCGGAGGTAATGGTGGTAGAGGTGGCTGCAACTGCAGGAATCGCTCCCAGGCCCAAACCTAACATACAAAGTTGACGTAAAATTTAAGACATATTTTTACTAGATATGTTATAATGAATAGAGTATTCGAATATGTTGTCACCTGTAGCAGCGGCAAAAATCCACATACGTCATGCTGGGTGCCCATGCTCGCCCGGGACATCTTCCTGTACAAGTAGGTGAGAACAGCAGCACCCCAGCTGTACTGGGGTAAATCATCTAGCTGCTCAAGATGATGAAGAAATCTCAAGCTGACTAGGTCCCCAGATATGTTTGGGAACAAGATCCCTCCAAACATAAGGAGTAGCAGCAACCTCGTATACCGGTGAATATGCAGATCATCTGTCTCGCCAGTGATGTCGGGGTGCAATAACTCCAAATGCTGTCGAATAGCTGTTAAACTCAGGCAACCGGCCCCTGCCTGTGCTGTCTTATCCTGTGGCCAGAAACCAGTGAGCTGCTGCAGCATGTCCAGGTACTGCCCACGTGTCATCTCTCTCATGCCCTGCGGCATAGCGACGGGGTGTCCCTCAACGGGCAGCCCATATAAAACCTTCACGTCCTGCAGTGTGATGGTGGCCTCGCCAATGGGCAGGTGGAATGTGTGCGTCTCCGATCGCCACCGCTCTATCAGGGCCGTGACCAAAGACCAATCGAGCTGCAGCCGCCTGATCTCCAAAATCCTGTAGAAGCCCGTATCCCGCAGGCGTCTGACTACACGGGGATGGAGAACTTTTCCCTTTAGAAAATCCCATATGTCGTCCACTCTCCTGCCGTGGAGAGTCTGGGCCAGTAACTCTCCCTCCCATATGTGGGCGGACCTATGATTGCCATGTAGCAACAGTAGCTCATCGCGAAAAGGCCCGGGATGCATAGGCGGCACATCCATGTCGTCTACTGTAAATTACACAACATTATTACATGTTTGTTTGAAACTTAAATAATTAATTTTTATAATTATACAATATTTAATTATTAAGTATTCACATATGGGTTCCAGGCTCGATATTTGAGGCCCAGTAGCACCAAACTATCCTGAATTCTTGTATGTGTTAGTTTTATTATTTTAAACGTTCATTTCATAATTTTATATGTTTGTTGTGTAAATTAAATAATTAATTTTTATAATTATACAATATTTAATTGGACAGAGTATTTATATATGGGTTCCAGGCTCGATATTTGAGGCCCAATAGCACCAAGCTCTCCTGAATGCTTGTATGTCTCAGTTTTATTATTTTACATGTTAGTTTTATAATTTTATATGTTTGTTTTGTAAATTAAACTATTAATTTTTATAATTATACAATATTTAATGTAACGACCTGATCGATCATTTTGAGCATTTATACTTCGCTCGGTAGTTTGGAGGCACGAGTAGCTCCGTATGATGTATTAGGACTTGTGTGCAAAATTTGAGTTCATTCCGAGTTGATTTAGTATGTTTCGGCGTGAGTTTTTGGAAGTCGAAAGTTCATTAAGTTTGATTTGAGGTCGTTTTGATATTGTTATGTGTGTTTTGATGCCTCGAGTAGGTCCATATTATGATATGGAACTTGTTGGTATATTTCGACGGGGTCCGGAGGGGCTCAGGTGAGTTTCGGATAGGTTTGGGTTGTGTTGCGCTCGTTTTTCTTATATTTCGACGACGTTTCTTCAAGCATAAATGGTACCACATTGAACAAATGAGCTCCGATTTCTATTTTGATTGAAGCATTAGATCCGTATCGTAGTTACAGAGTCATAACAAAAAGAATCATCAAATTTGGACATCGTATGAGGATTTTATGGTCATTTTACTAAGAATTGGGTTGCAAGATTTTCCAAATTAATTACGAAATTGCCACTGACTGCGTATTTAAAAATCTGCACTATTTTCAAATATTGTAACCAGCATATCTCCTTCGATATAAGGTCAAATAGAGTGATTCAAGAGCCTTAAATGACTATAATTTCACAAGGAATCCATTGGAGGCATCAAAAGTGAGTTTTGAGATCTTTTGGCACAAGCAACGAGGCAGCACAATGTTAAAACGAGGGTTTTGTGCATTTAATATATTTTGAGTTGGGGAGCTCGGAATTGGGCAATTTTTGAGGCGATTTTCAGCTTATGAATTGGGGGTAAGTGTTCTCTACTCAGTTTTGGTTATATTTCGTGAATCTATCTTTGATTTTAGCTTTTGGTTGATGAATTTTAAAGAAGAAATTGGGGGGTTTGGCCTAAAGTTTCATAATATGAATTTTTGAGTTTTGAACTCCGGTTCGGAGTCGGATTTGAGTGAAACTAGTATGGTTGAAATCATAATTGAATAGGTTGATGGATTTTTTGAGTTTTGTTGGGTTCCGAGGTGTGGGCTCGGGTTGGGCTTTTTGGCCGATTTTGGGCTTTTGATTAAAGATTCGACCTTTTTCGATTGGGATTGGTTCCTTTAGCATTTTTTGTTGTATTTGAGTTGTTTTTGATTAGTTTCGAGCCGTTCGGAGATCGGAGCGCGCGTGACGGCATTCTTGGAACATCGCTTGGCTTGCTCGGTGTCGGAATTGGCTTGTTTAAGATAAGTAACTCTTCTAAACTCAGTACTGAGGGTATGAAACCCCGAATTTGATTGGTGTTGAGGTGACACACATGCTAGGTGACGGGCGTGTGGGCGTGCACCCTGTGAATTATGACTCTTTGTTTCCAGGGCACTGAATAATGGCCCTATTTTGTTGATATCTGTGTTTTCACCATGTGATAAAGTAAATGAGATGTACATCATGCTAGATATCATGTTTAGGCTTTATGCTAATGTTGTTGGGACCCATAGTGATCGTTTATTGCTGTCATCTCATTGAATTCATTTATATTTCGTACTCAGTCACATCCATGCATTAATATCATATCTCAGTCTCAGTTGTTACTTATTGATACATCATATCATTGTTCCGGGTCAGTTTCCATGACATTGTGAGCCTGTGGGTGAGACTGAAGAGATTGATGACTGAGTGAGGCCGAGAGCCTGATTATGAGTGATAGTTATGGGATCGGGCTGCACGCCGCAACATGTTTTATTGATTATTGAGTAAGGCCGAGGGCCTGATTCATTTAATCCATGATTGGCTTGTTATAGCGCTTGGGCTGAAGAAGCCCCTCCAGAGTCTGCACACCCCCAGTGAGCACGGTTGATTATATTCAGGGATGGATCTTCCTTTGGTATGGAGATGGATCTTCTCTATGAGGCTGGATTGGCCTGTTTCCTCGGTACTGAGTGACTTATATTCAGTGATATATATGTTCCGGGATGGATCTTCCATGGGCTGTATGGGCCATATACAGTACCGAGTGGTTGATTATGATGAGTGGAAGGTGTGATACAGTGAGGTGGAGTACTCTGAGAGTGTGAGTACATGATTCATCTCTGAGATACATGGCATTGGCATGCATACATGACATTCAGGCATATTGATGCATTTTTCCTCATGCTGTACAATATCACGTCATTCATGATTTTTACAGACATTGATATGTGGTATAGAGAGGTATTTCACACTTGTTATCTGGAAAGAAAATGAAACATCTTATTTATTGTGAAAAGGGTTTTTAGAAAAATTACAGTTTTCAAACTATCTCATATTTCATGACATTTTCGGTAAAGAATTTGGGTTTTTCACTGATACTCTTGAAAGACGGGCTATTTTTGGAAAAATATAAAAAGACTGAGCATTCTATCTCTAAGCTGCTTGTTTAGTACTTGATTTACACTGCTATGAACTGGTATTGGTTGTTGGTGTTAGACCCGACCTATGTTCCAACTCGTCACTGCTTTCAACCTGAGGTTAGGTTTGTTACTTTTTGAGTACATGGGGTCGGTTTTACTCATACTGCACTTCCTGCACATTGTGTGTAGATCCCGGATGCCGACGTTGCTGCATTCGATGATTGCTGGATTCGAAGGCGTACCTGCGTTCCTGCTGTAGCTGCCTCTTGTTCATGGTAGCCTTAGTTTATATAACTCTGTTTATGTACTTCTCAAACAGAAGATGTATTTGTTTCCTATTAGTTTCTAAATCTCTACTCTTAGAAGCTCATGATTTGTACTACCGTTCCTTGGGAAATGTATATGATTTAGATTATTCCTTTGTTTAATGGATTTTAAGTTAAATGGAAATGAATAATTGTTAATTGGCTTACCTAGCGGGTCGGGGTAGGTGCTATCATAACTAGTGAATTTTGGGTAGTGACATTTAATTGGAGAGAGTATTCACATATGGGTTCCAGGCTCGATATTTGAGGCCCAATAGCACCAAGCTATCTTTAATTCTTCCATGTGTTAGTTTTATTATTTTACATGTTAATTTTATAATTTTATATGTTTGTTTGTAATTAAATAATTAAGTTTTGTAAATTGGACAGAGTTTATGTTTGATCTATCAGTATAAGAGATACTTAAACTACAGGGATACTACGCTAAAAGGCTCTATATTTTACTACGCTAAAAGGGCACTATATTACTAATCTTTAAGCAAATAAATAATCTAAACTAGATAAAAACAACAAATACATTTTAATCACAAAACATTCACGAAAATACATATAAAATAGTAAAAGTAATTTATTAACATTTTTAGTAACAAATAATAATAATTTCTCAATTTTTACACATTTTTTTTAGAACACTAAATATCTTAGTCCGTATGAAAATAGCATACCAATTTAATCGCAAAAATAACAAAAAACAACATGGAACACATTCAAAACAACTAATATGCATTATTTATACGAGTTTTGACATAAACTAAATCGGAATACCTCGATTTATATTTTTCGGTTTATTGAAGAATTAAAAATTTGACTCCGAAACAAGCAACCCACAACAATAGAAGGCTTGGCTAGGATGTGGGACCAACTTTGATTAGTTTTTGTGGGGCGGGTGGGGTCCACCCAATTTTTTATCGAGTTAATGGGGGAAGGTTTTCTGCCAGAACGTGGGGGGAAAGGAAAGGAGACGAGTACTTATATATGTAAAGCGCGGTTTAATACTGCATTTTACATATAGTGCGTTTATAAATCGTGCTTTACATAGTCGTCTTATCAGCTTCCAGGTAAAAAGCGGTATTAAATCACGTTTTATGTAAAATGCAGTATTAAACCACGTGTTACCTTAACGTCGCAAACGGACGTTAAGGTAAAACGTGGTTCATAACTGCGTTTTACATATTAAGGTAAGTGTTTTGAGTCCAAAAAGATAACATTTCGGTTTCAGACTCTTGAATGGTTGACCCCACTTATCTCTTCTCAATTCGACTATTATATAATATTTTAAGCTTTTAAATTCTTATTTAGATATTTTTGTTATTCATATTATTTGTCTTTTCAACGTTATACACTCTATCACTAAAAATATTTAATAATTTTACTCAGAAAAGTTATTTTTTTGCACTATCCTTAATCTCTTAAACATCTAAGTTCATTAATACTACTTTATAATTGATAAAGAAAAACTAAATTTACAAAAAAAAAAACATTAATGACTTCTAATTTTTCAAAGCATTAAGTATATTAAAATTATCAATTTTTCAAATAACTAGTAGTATTATTTTAAATCAAAGAGAATAATCTATGAGCTCTCTGTCTCTCACACATAAATGCAGAGCAATGTCTTAAAAGAATTTACTTTATCATGGATACCAGATAAGTAAAGTTGGTGTCATAACTCCTAATTATCATTCTACTCACTGTGTTTGTTACTTTGGTTTAGCTTCTAATACAATTTAATTCCATATAAAAGTCAGAAGAAGATGCTCATTGCCCACATTTTGTTTGCCTAGAGAATCTCACAAGGAATTGATTATCCTTTGAAAAATAAGCCCAATATTTTCCTAGAGATTCGCAAGATTTAACACTTTTTTCTCTAAAAGTCAGAGTAAGCCAATATTTTATTTGGTCAAAAGAAAATGAAATAAGAAAACCCCATATTTTATGTTCTTTGAAAAAAAGGTGGATTACTGGCTGTTATGTTTTCCAAAAAAAATTCTTCCTGTTAAACATTAAAAAATAAACAATAAGAAATAACAATTGTAGAAATAGTTCAATACTATAAGAAATTCCTTTTTTTTTATTTTTCAAAATGATAC